>NC_088340.1:22880000-23180000 GCF_036884655.1 Musa acuminata AAA Group
TCATTGTCATGGCATAGTCTTCGAGACTGTGTTAGGCGATGGTACCACCAGTTTGGGCGGTATTGAATGACCCTCTAGGTTGCCGGCAAATGCCATCTCTCTTGGGTTTAAAACCAAATGAGAGTGAACCTTGCTCTGATACCAATTGTTAGGATCAAGAGTGACACTAAAAGGGGTGACTTAGTGCAGCGGAAAACTTTCATGATTTCAAAAGACTTGTTTTGATTAAAATTGTGTTAGGACTCTAGCTAGGAGAGTCCTAATTGAGAGGGATATTCATGTAAAACTGTTAGGACTTTAGCTAGGAGAGTCCTAATTGAGAGGGACATTCTGTTAGGACTCTAGTTAGGAGAGTCCTAATTGAGAGGGACATTCTGTTAGGACTCTAGTTAGGAGAGTCCTAATTGAGAGGGACATTCATGTAGGAGGTTTTTTCTTAGAGAAGAATTAGGAGTTGTAAGGGAATAGGAGTTGGTTAGAAGTAAGAGTCTTATGTAGGAGTCCTATTAGGAGGTCTTGAGTAGGAGTCCTATTAGGAGTTGGTTAGGAGGTCTTGAGTTGGTTAGGAGGTCTTGAGTTGGTTACGAGGTCTTCAGTTGGTTAGGAGGTCTTGAGTTGGTTAGGAGGTCTTGAGTTGAGTAGGAGTCCTATTAGGAGTTGGAATAGGAGTTGGTTAGGAGGTCTTGAGTAGGAGTCCTATTAGGAGTTGGTTAGAAGTAAGAGTCTTATGTAGGAGTCCTATTAGGAGTTAGGGTTTAGAAGCCCTATAAATAGTCATGTATTCCTCCTCTTTTCTTAAGGAATAGATGAATCTTTTCTGCAGCCTTTGAGCAGGAACTTGGAGGGAGGAACCCCTATAGAGATCAACCCCAAGTTTAGAATCTGCAAGGGTTCTAACACCTGGTATCAGAGTAGCGTTCTTAGCATCTCGCTGCCCTTCCACAGCCATCCATCAACCCTCCACAATCGTCCAAAGCAATCCCCACAATTGCTTAAAAGATCATCGCCGAATTCCGCCATCATCTCCACCACCACGGATCATCCTTTGATCTCCCCGTGAATTGCAACAGATTCTTATTTTCTACCTTATTGCTGCTGCAATTTAGTTATCTTTATTTGAAAATCCCAAAAAAATTATTCCTATATTGTTGCATAAACTTTTCGTCATAAAGTTTTCATCTCTACGACGAAAGATACATTGCAGAATTCCAACCGTATAGCACTGTCTGTTTGATCTTGCTACTATGTTTTTTCTATCCAAATCTCCACGAAATTTTATGACATCTTTGACACTTCCTAACAGCAGATTTCCCTTTGGTTTTGTCAAAAAATTCTCAATATAAACCATTGATATTTTACATCTAATCTGCTATACTTGAAAATATGCACCGTAAAATTTCAGCCGCATAGCACTGATTGTTTGATCTTGATACTAATAGTGGATTTCCTAATAGTGGATTTCCCTTTGGTTTCATCAAAAAATTCTCAATATAAACTTCTGATATTTTACGTCCAATCTGCTATACATAAATATCTATGCTACAGAAAATTTCAGCCACATATTGTTGCCTTAACCCATCTATTTGCAATCTTTTTTGAATGAAATTTCTTATACACTCTATAGATCATCTTGGCTTCCATCTAAGATTGATCTATTGAGGAATTCATCTCTAAAACTGATTTTTGTGTTGCTATAAATTTTCATCGTAAACTGCTGAAATTTTTCGACGAGAATTCTGCTATCGCAACTTGCACCAATTTCCTTGCTGTTATACTGCCGAAATTTTCTTGATTAAATTATTCATCCTTACTGTCATATAAACTATGATTTTGTACCCAATGCTGGCTCTATTCATATATCACATATAACATTTGTAGATGATTTACTTATCTTTCTCCAAAATGATCCAACTTCAATAAAGAACCTGGCTACTATTATGAATGACTTTGGTATGGTTTCTGGACTTCAGTTAAATCATGCGAAAAGTAAAGTATATATGAGCCCTTACGTTGAGGATAAGGTCTTTATTGCATAAACTTTGGGGGTTAGTGGGGGAAGCCTGCCAGTTCCTTATTTGGGTCTCCCGCTCATATCCACAGGCATTCACAAAACCCACTGTCAGCCTATCCTGCAAAAAATAAAGAATAGAATTTCTTCTTGGAAAAATAGGCTTCTATCAAAAGCAGGAAGACTCGAACTCATCCGTTCTGTATTGCACTCCTACTCTATATATTGGTGTAATGCATTTCTTTTGCCTTCTGGACTTCTCCAAGATATTGAACGGTTATTAATGAACTTGTTTTGGAATGGCACAAATGATAAGGCAATGCATATGGTAAATTGGGATAGCATTTGCAAACCGAAAAATGAAGGGGGGCTAAACTTGAGAAATACTAGAGATTGGAATCAAGCATGCCTGGTACAACAATTGTGGGATCTTTTGCAAAACAAATGTTTCTTATGGTCACAATGGGTTTCTGCTAGGTATCTTTCAAAGGAATCAATCTGGGAAATTTCAATAAGAACATATCACTCTTCAGCTTGGAAAGGAATTTCAAAGGCAAGGAATTGGCTAATTAAACACATTTATTATGAAATCTCTTCTGGAACTAGTACTAATATGTGGTACGATCCTTGGGTGAATGAGAAGAGTATATTTCAATTATATGGCGATAGAATACGAAAAGATCTTGGGGCTCCCAAAGATTGGAAGGTTTCCGAGTTCATTGCTAACGGTACCTGGTGTCTCCCTAATCCTATTTCTCCCGAAATGTTATCACTTTGGCCGACTATCATAGCTATTCCAATCAGGAACAACTCTTCAGATATACTTATTTGGCCTCATGACAATGGCAAATTTAGTGCCACATCCGTATGGAATCAAATTAGGCAAAGAAATAACAAGTGGGTCCCAAGCAGTTGGACATGGGATCGACCGGGATCACAAAGACACTCCTTATGTACATGGCAGGCCCTTCTCAATAAACTACCTACAATAGATAATATGAAAAGAAGAGGTATCTAACATGTTAACCGATGCTCCCTTTGTTTGCAACAAGAAGAAACTGTTGACCACCTTTATTTTGCTTGTAATTATACAAAATGGATTTGGAAGGAGATTCTCCAGCGATTTGAACTCAATAGACTGCCGCAACCAAACTTGCACCAAGAACTAGGTGACCTTATGCAATGTTTCTCAAGAAACGGGCAACTTACACAACTGGCAAAGGTTACTTTCAGATGCGCTATTTGGTGGATGTGGAAGGAGAGATATAATAGAATCTTTGAATGTTAACACACAAACAATGCTCAGCTCTTGAAAGAGATTATTAGAGACTCAAGATCCTGTATGTAGCATGATCTCAAAACCGAGCACTTCACCCGAAGAGAAAAAGATATTTTTATCAAATTTAATTTTGCTATTAGCTAAAGATCTTGGGAATGATGTCAAATAATGTACCCACAGGTAGTTATAGTCTACAACATGTGTAGTCATAACTATCGCATTCGCACTCTATGAGTTAATTGGCTTTGTCTATGACTTGTATAGATAAAGCTATTTGTAGAATCTTTACACATAATCAATTTACTTTTACTTACCAAAAAAAAATATAAATTGTGATTTTGCTATCAATTTCCTCCTCAATTCTCTCAAGTTTTTGGTGGAAATTACGTCGAGAAACCGCTGTTTCTTCGACGACAATTCTGCTCTTACAAGATAGCACATACTTGCTGCAACTTCCACTGATTTCTCTCAAACCTTTGCTGCCATCTACCACAGATTCAAAACTTTCATCCACAGCCCTAAAACTCCACCAAACCACACCCTCAAACTGCACCCAAAACAGCCACAAAACAAGCCTAAATCGTAGCTTACATCCACCGATCCACCAACCCTTTCGACCATCACTTCTCTCAACCTATACATGCCTTTAACCTGACAACAAAAGAGAGATCTTAACATCATAGATTTGGAGGCATATACTATGGCATCTAAGGAGGCAATCGATGCTAAATTCGAAGCCTTGGAGGCGCGAATGGAGGATAAGATTCGGACGCTCTTTACCGAACTCAGATTGGGCCGACTACTAAGCCCAAAAAAATCATATCACGGAGAGAGCTTTGCCCAATTGCACCAGGCCCGAAGAGATGAGTTCCAAGGGAGGGGAGGCTCTATGATTGATCCCAACTATCCACGCATAAGGGTGGACTTCCCTAGATAGGAAGAAAGAGACCCGATTGCTTGGATCTCGCGCGCAGAGCAATATTTTCGTTACCATAAAATCGAGGATGCATCTATGGTGAAAATTGCAGCTATATATCTTGAAGGGGATGCTATACAGTGGTTTGACTGGTTTGAACATACTTATGGAGTCCTTTCATGGCGACAATTCAAAGAAGGACTGCTGATCCGCTTCAGACCAACCGATTACGAGAATATTGACGGACAACTAGCAAAGATCCGACAAACCTCTACCATTCAGGAGTACCAAACCAGGTTTGAAAGGTTATCTAATCAAACTCATGATTGGTCTCAAAAACAGCTATTGAGAACCTTCATTGAGGGCTTGAAGCCGGACATCCGAGGAAAAGTTAAAGCGCGACAACCGTACACGCTTATGGCAGCCATCTCTTTCGCACGACATCAAGAGGAGCAATTGAACCATGAAGCTCGAAGGACTAGGGTCACTCCTCAACCAGTAATATTGAAGCCCTTAGCCCCCCCTACTGTTGACCGAGTCCCTGCACCAAAAAGGTTGACAAGAGAAGAGCTTCAGGTGCGATCTGCGAAGGGGTTATGTTGGCATTGCGACGAGCCGTGGAGCCATGAGCATCGCTGTAGTAAAGGGAGACTTTTTATCATTGAACCAGTAGAAGAAGAGGTCATTGAACATCCAGAAGAGAGCATTGAACATAAAGAAGAAGATGCAGAAGAAAAGCCACAACCAACTGAAGTTACAGTACATGCACTAGCCGGCTACTCAAACCCGCAAATGATGAAAGTTGGAGGCCTTCTCAAACAACAATTGATCACTGTTTTCATCGACACGGGCAGCACTAATAATATCCTAAACAGTAAGGTTGCTATCCGAATGGCATTACCTATCGAGAATCGTTGCAGGTTTGATGTTAAGGTAACCGACAGACGGATTTTGAAGTGTGATCGTAGGCGCCCGCAGGAGAAACTATTGCCGCAGGACCAAGAGATAATTGCAGATTTCTTCCTTCTCCCTCTTGATGATTATGAGGCCATGCTCAGAATTAAATGGTTGACAACAATAGGTGATTTTTCTTGGAATTTTATGAAACTAATTATGAAATTTTACAATAAGGAGAAACAGGTGATACTGCACGAGAAACTTGGGGGCGATGTAACGATGATTTGCGCACAACAAATGAAGAAGGTTTTGCATAAAGCATGCAGTGGCTTTTTGGTACAACTTGAGCAGCAAACTAAGGGAGAGCCAACAAAATTGGAAGATCCAAATCTACTTCCTTTGCTTGCTGAATTTTCAGATATATTTGACGAACTACGCAACTTACCTCTTACCCGTCGGCATGATCATTGTATAACGATTCTTCCAGGCCAATCTCCAGCAAATGCTCAGCCATATCAGTATCCACATCTCCAGAAGGATGAAATAGAAAGGATTGTAAAAGAGATGCTCAAAATAGGAGTTATTCGGCCATGTTGTAGCCCCTACTCATCACCGGTGCTCCTCAAACGAAAGAAGGATGGAATATGACGATTATGTGTTGATTACCGAACTCTTAATGGCATAACCATCAAGGATAAATACCCTATTCCAGTAGTAGATGAGTTGCAAGATGAAAGGGAGCACAAATCTTCACAAAGCTGGATCTTCGATCCGGGTATCATCAAATACGAGTATGCGAAGAAGACATATCGAAAACCACCTTTTGAACACACAATAACAACTATGAATTTTTGCTTTCTTCAAAAGAATGTGGAATATCTTGGGCATATCATATCAAAGGAAGGTGTGGCAGTAGACCCCTTCAAAATTGGAGCAATGCAAAATTGGCTGACCCCGAGGAACATAAAATTGCTACATGGCTTTCTGGGTTTAACAGGCTACTACTGCAAGTTCGTGAAAAACTATGGAGAGATCAGTGCACCACTTACTTCCTTTTTGAAAAAAGATGTCTTCCAATGGTTGGACAGAGCCTCCGTTGCCTTCGACAAACTTAAGGCAGCCATAACAATGACGCCGGTGCTAACACTACCAGATTTCAACCGACCCTTCATTATTAAGGCCGACGCATCTGGAGTCGGAATTGGAGCAATTCTCATGCAAGATGGTCGACCACTCGCATACACTAGCAAGACATTATCTCTCTCCCATCAAAATAAGTCAACATATGATAAGGAGATGCTCGCCATTGTGTGCGCAGCAACGAGGTGGAGACCCTACTTGATTGGTCGACGATTTCAAATTAAAACCGACCATAAAAGCCTCAAGTACTTTTTTGAGCGAAAGATATCATCCCCTGAGCAGCAAAACTGGGTAACAAAACTTCTTGGATTTGATTATGAAATAACTTATAAAAAGGGGAAAGAGAATGTTCTTGCAGATGCGCTTTCGCAGCTACCCGAGCAAGTTGAAGTTTTGGCCATTTCACTTCCGACCAGCAACTTCCTTGAGGATATTAAGATGGAATGGCAGGAAGATTCAGAGACTAGTAAGATTATAAAAAAATTGGAGGAAGCACCAAGCTCCGTAGCTCATTACAATTGGGACTCAAAAGAATTACACTATAAGAGTACTAAATTGAAAAGGAGTATGGCATATCACTCACAAATCGACGGCCAAACAGAAGTTGTAAATAGGTGCTTGGAGATAGCCCAAAGCCACCCACCAAATATGACTACCCAAGGAGGACTTCAGACTCAGCCAAGTGCCATTATTGATCGACGGATTATGACTCGACGACGACGATCTACTACTGA
Source organism: Musa acuminata AAA Group (assembly GCF_036884655.1). NCBI lineage: Eukaryota > Viridiplantae > Streptophyta > Magnoliopsida > Zingiberales > Musaceae > Musa > Musa acuminata. Next base: position 22,886,975 of record NC_088340.1, read on the forward strand.
ATTGCTAATACAGTGGGCAAACTTACTAACAGAAGATGCCACTTTGGAGAACTATGATGACTTGAAGATCAAATTCTCAAAATTCATGAATCGTCAGCCTCGAGGACAAGGCTGATTTGAAGAGGGCGGGTTTGTTAGGACTCTAGCTAGGAGAGTCCTAATTGAGAGGGACATTCATGTAAAACTGTTAGGACTTTAGCTAGGAGAGTCCTAATTGAGAGGGACATTCTGTTAGGACTCTAGCTAGGAGAGTCCTAATTGAGAGGGACATTCTGTTAGGACTCTAGTTAGGAGAGTCCTAATTGAGAGGGACATTCATATAGGAGGTTTTTTCTTAGAGAAGAATTAGGAGTTGTAAGGGAATATGAGTCTTGAGTAGGAGTCCTATTAGGAGTTGGTTAGAAGTAAGAGTCTTAAGTAGGAGTCCTATTAGGAGTTAGGGTTTAGAAGCCCTATAAATAGTCATGTATTCCTCCTCTTTTCTTAAGGAATAGATGAATCTTTTCTGCAGCCTTTAAGCAGCAACTTGGAGGGAGGAACCCCTATAGAGTTCCACGGAGGCCGATCCCCTAAAGAGATCAACCCTAAGTTTAGAATCTGCAAGGGTTCTAACAAATTGATTCTAACGAAAATGGTTTCGATTCAATCTGTTTCGGAGAGAATTTGCACTTGAAAGCTTTCGTAAAATTAAAGCCGACCTCGGAAGGTGTTTACTTGAAAGCATATGTAGGCGTAGTAAAAGCACAGTAAGGAGGAGAGGTAGTTTGCTATAAAAGTTGTTAGGATCAGGTGTCGGTAGTAAGAGGGATGGGTGAATTAGTGCACCGGAAGCTCGCCGGAAGAAGTGATTAATGCACCGGAGCAAGTTGTTGTAAATGTCTTAAGAAATATCGTAGTTAGCACGTAGAGTAAGTTAGGAATGGGAGGTGATCCCATTAACTTAATTTGGGGGCAATTGGGCCCTTGACAGACCCAAATTGGGCTAAATAGATCAGCCCATTCGGATCCAGATTTCTTGGCCGGCGGTGGCACCGCCTAGGAGCTCAGGAAAGCTAGGCGGTGCAACAGCCCAGGTCAGGCGATGGTACCACCTGGGCTTAGTCTCTGAGCAAGACTGGGCGGTGGTACCACCTGGGCTAAATCTCTAAGTGAGACTGGACGGTGGTACCGCCCCTATCAGGCAGTGGTACTGCCTGAGCTCGGTCTCCGAGAGGTAGTACTGCCCAGTTATGTCGGTAGTACCACCAGGACCTCGGAAATCTGGGAGATGACACATTTGAGCTCCAAATTCAAATCAGTTGGGGCCTATATGTAATATCCCTCACTTTTGAAAATTTATTAATAAGGATTTATATGTAAATTGGAGGACCTATATGTAAATATAGAAATTTCAAGGATTAAACTGTTAAGTTACAAAAAGAAAAAAAAATTAAAGAAAACCGAAGAGGGAAAACAAGAGAGGAAGAAGAGGGAGAAGAGAAGAAAAGAAGAAGAAGAAGAGAGGGAAGAGGGAGAGGGAAGAGAGATAGCTGCAGCAGCTAGGGCTGCAGCACCTCTGATTTGTGTAGGAGGAAATAGAGGAGTTCATGTGTGGGGTGTCGGGGAGGAGAAGGGAAGAAGAGGAGAAGAAGAGAAGCAAAAGAAGAAGAAGAAACGAGGAGGTGGCTGCGGCAAGGGCTGCAGCGAGGAGCTGTGGGGCGTTGGGGAGGAGAAAGGAAGAAGAGGAGAAGAAGAAAAGAAGAAGAGGGAAAAGAAGAGAAGAGGAAGAAGAGGGAGAAGAGAAGAATAGAAGAAGAAGAAAAAGAGAGGGAAGTGGGAGAGGAGCGAGAGGTGACAGCAACTAGGGTTGCAGATTCTAAACTTAGGGTTGATCTCTTTAGGGATCGACCTCCTTGGAACTCTATAGGGGTTCCTCCCTCCAAGTTGCTGCTCAAAGGTTGCCGAAAAGATTCATCTATTGCCTATCAAAAGACAAGGAATACATGGCTATTTATAGGGCTTCTAAACCCGAACTCCTAATAGGACTCCTACTTAAGATTCTTACTTCTAACTAACTCCTAATAGGACTCCTACTCAAGACTCATATTCCCTTACAACTCCTAATTTTTCTATAAGAAAAAACCTCCTACATGAATGCCCCTCTCAATTAGGACTCTCCTAGCTAGAGTCATAACAGAATGTCCCTCTCAATTAGGACTCTCCTAGCTAGAGTCCTAACAGTTTTACATGAATATCCCTCTCAATTAGGACTCTCCAAGCTAGTGTCCTAACAGACCCGCCCTCTTCAAATCAGCCTTGTCCTCGAGGCTGATGATTCGTGAATTCTGAGAATTTGATCTTCAAGTCGTCATAGTTCTCACAAGTGGCATCTTCTTCTATTGGTAGGTTCGCCCACTGTATTAGCACTTTATTAGTGAGTCGTCGTCGTCGAGTCACGATCCGTCGATCAATAATGTGTTAGAACCCTTACAGATTCTAAACTTGGGGTTGATCTTTTTAGGGGATCGGCCTCTTTGGAACTCTATAGGGGTTCCTTCCTCCAAGTTGCTGCTCAAAGGCTGCAGAAAAGATTTATCTATTGCTTATGAAAAGAGGTGGAATACATGACTATTTATAGGGCTTCTAAACCCTAACTCCTAATAGGACTCCTACTCAAGACTCCTACTTCTAGCCAACTCATAATAGGACTCCTACTCAAGACTCCTATTCCTTTACAACTCCTTATTCTTCTCTAAGAAATAACCTCCTAACCCTAGCCGGCCACTTCACCTCTTTAATAGGGGTTGGCTTAGGTAGGTTTTACATGAATGTCCCTTTCAATTAGGACTCTCCTAGCTAGAGTCCTAACAAATCCGCCCTCTTCAAATCAGCCTTGTCCTCGAGGCTGACGATTCATGAATTTTGGGAATTTGATCTTCAAGTCATCATAGTTCTCCCAAGTGGCATCTTCTGTTAGTAGGTTTGCCCACTATATTAGCAATTCAGTAGTGGATCGTCGTCGTCGAGTCACGATCTGTCGATCAATAATGGCACTTGGCTGAGTCTGAAGTTCTCCTTGGGTAGTCATATTTAGTGGATGGCTTTGGGCTGTCTCCAAGTACCTATTTACAACTTCTGTCTGGCAGTCGGTTTGTGGGTGATATGCCATAATCCTTTACAATTTAGTACCCTGCATATGGAATAACTTTGTCCAAAATCTGCTCGTGAAGATGCAAGTAGAATTTATCATAAGCACAATGCGTCCCTTATAGTGTAATTCTTTTGAGTCCCAATTGTAATGAGCCATGGGGCTTGGTGCTTCCTCCAATTTTTTTATAATCTTACTACTCTCTGAATCTTCCAGCCATTCCATCTTAATATCCTTAAGAAAGTCGCTGGTCGGAAGTGAAACGGCTGAAACTTCAACTTGCTCGGGTAGTTGCGAAAGCGCATCTGCAAGAACATTCTCTTTCCCCTTTTTATAAGTTATATCATAATCAAATCCAAGAAGTTTTGTTACCCATTTTTGCTGCTTAGGGGATGATATCTTTCGCTCCAAAATGTATTTGAGGCTTTTATGGTCGGTTTTAATTTGAAATCGTCGGCCAATCAAGTAGGGTCTCCACCTCGTTGCTGCGCGCACAATGGCGAGCATCTCCTTATCATATGTTGACTTATTTTGATGAGAGAGAGATAATGCCTTGATAGTGTATGTGAGTGGTCGACCATCTTGCATGAGAATGGCTCCAATTCCGACTCCAGATGCGTCGGCCTCAATAATGAAGGGTCGATTGAAATCTGGTAGTGTTAGCACCGGCGTCATCATCATGGCTGCCTTAAGTTTGTCGAAGGCAGCGGAGGCTCTGTCCGACCATTGGAAGACATTTTTTTTCAGTAAGGAAGTAAGTGGTGCACTGATCTCTCCATAGTTTTTCACGAACTTGCAGTAGTAGCCTGTTAAACCCAGAAAGCCATGTAGCAATTTTATGTTCCTCGGGGTCAGCCAGTTTTGCATTGCTCTAATTTTGAAGGGGTCTACTGCCACACCTTCCTCTAGTATGATATGCCTAAGATATTCCACCTTCTTTTGAAGAAAGCAAAAATTCATAGTGGTTGTTGTGTGTTCAAAATGTGATTTTCAGTATGTCTTCTTCGCATACTCGTATTTGATGATACCCGGATCGAAGGTCCAGCTTTGTAAAGATTTGTGCTCCCTTTCATCTAGCAACTCATCTACTACTGGAATAGGGTATTTATCTGTTAGGACTCTAGCTAGGAGAGTTAATTGAGAGGGACATTCATGTAAAACTATTAGGACTTTAGCTAGGAGAGTCCTAATTGAGAGGGACATTCTGTTAGGACTCTAGCTAGGAGAGTCCTAATTGAGAGGGACATTCTGTTAGGACTCTAGCTAGGAGAGTCCTAATTGAGAGGGACATTCTGTTAGGACTCTAGTTAGGAGAGTCCGAATTGAGAGGGACATTCATGTAGGAGGTTTTTTCTTAGAGAAGAATTAGGAGTTGTAAGGGAATAGGAGTCTTGAGTAGGAGTCCTATTAGGAGTTGGTTAGAAGTAAGAGTCTTAAGTAGGAGTCCTATTAGGAGTTAGGGTTTAGAAGCCCTATAGATGAATCTTTCTCAAGCAATAGATGAATCTTTTCTACAGCCTTTGAGCAGCAACTTGGAGGGAGGAACCCCTATAGAGTTCCAAGGAGGCCGATCACCTAAAGAGATTAACCCCAAGTTTAGAATCTGCAAGGGTTCTAACACCTGGTATCAGAGCAGCGTTCTTGGCGTCTCGCTGCCCTTCCACAGCCATCCATCAACCCTCCACAACCGCCCAAAACAATTCCCACAATTGCTTAAGAGATCGTTGCCAAATTCCGCCGTCATCTCCACCACCACGGATCATCCTTTGATCTCCCCGTGAATTGCAACAGGTTCTGGTTTTCTACCTTACTGCTGCTGCAATTTAGTTATCTTTATTTGAAAATCCCAAAAAAAATTATTTCTATATTGCTGCATAAACTTTTCGTCATAAAGTTTTCATCTCTACGACGAAAGATACATTGCAGAATTCCAACCGTATAGCACTATCTGTTTGATCTTGCTACTATATTTTTTCTATCCAAATCTCCATGAAATTTTATGACATCTTTGACACATCCTAACAGCAGATTTCCCTTTGTTTTTGTCAAAAAATTCTCAATATAAACAATTGATATTTTACATCTAATCTGCTATACTTGAAAATCTGCACCGTAAAATTTCAGCCGCATAGCACTGATTGTTTGATCTTGATACTATGTTGTTTCTATCCAAATCTTTACGAAATTTTTATGATAGCTTTGACACTTCCTAATAGTGGATTTCCCTTTGGTTTCATCAAAAAATTTTCAATATAAACTTCTGATCTTTTATGTCCAATCTGCTATACTTAAAAATCTATGCTGCAGAAAATTTCAGCCGCATATTGTTGCCTTAACCCATCTATTTGCAATCTTTTTTAAATTAAATTTCTTATACACTTTATAGATCATCTTGGCTTCCATCTAAGATTGATTAATTGAGGAATTCATCTTTAAAACCGATTTTTGTGTTGCTATAAATTTTCATCGTAAACTGCTGAAATTTTTCGACGAGAATTCTGCTATCGCAACTTGCACCAATTTCCTTGCTGTTATACTGCCGAAATTTTCTTGATTAAATTAGTCATCCTTGCTGTCATATAAACTATGATTTTGCTATCAATTCCCTCCTCAATTCTCTCAAGTTTTTGGTGGAAATTACGTCGAGATACCGCTATTTCTTTGACGACAATTCTGCTCTTACAAGACAGCACATACTTGCTGCAACTTCCACTGATTTCTCTCAAACCTTTGCTGCCAACTACCACAGATCCAAAACTTTCATCCACAGCCCTAAAACTCCACCAAACCACACCCTCAAACTGCACCCAAAACAGTCACAAAACAGACCTAAATCGTAGCCTACATCCACCGATCCACCAACCCTTTCGACCATCACTTCTCTCAACCTATACATGCCTTTAACCTGACAACAAAAGAGAGATCTTAACATCATAGATTTGGAGGCATATACTATGGCATCTAAGGTGGAAATCGATGCTAAATTCGAAGCCTTGGAGGCACGAATGGAGGATAAGATTCGGACGCTCTTTACCGAACTCAGATTGGGCCGACTACTAAGCCCGAAAAAATCATATCACGGAGAGAGCTTTGCCCAATCGCACCAGGCCCGAAGAGATGAGTTCCAAGGGAGGGAGGCTCTATAATCGATCCCAACTATCCACGCATAAGGGTGGACTTCCCTAGATGGGAAGAAGGAGACCCGATTGGTTGGATCTTGCACGCGGATGCATCTATGGTGAAAATCGCAGATGCATCTATGGTGAAAATTGCAGCTATACATCTTGAAGGGGATGCTATATAATGGTTTGACTGGTTTGAACATACTTATGGAGTCCTTTCATGGCAACAATTCAAAGAAGGACTGCTGATCCGCTTCAGACCAACCGATTACGAGAATATTGACGGACAACTAGCAAAGATCCGACAAACCTCCACCATTCAGGAGTACCAAACCAAGTTTGAAAGGTTATCTAATCAAACTCTTGATTGGTCTCAAAAATAGCTATTGAGGACCTTTATTGAGGGCTTGAAGCCGGAGATCCGAGGAGAAGTTAAAGCGCGACAACCGTACACGCTTATGGCAGCCATCTCTTTCGCACGACATCAAGAGGAGCAATTGAACCATGAAGCTCGAAGGACTAGGGTCACTCCTCAACCAGTAATATTTAAGCACTTAGCCCCCCCTATTGTTGACCGAGTCCCTACACCAAAAAGATTGACAAGAGAAGAGCTTCAGGAGCGATCTGCGAAGGGGTTATGTTGGCATTGCGACGAGCCGTGGAGCCATGAGCATCGCTGTAGTAAAGGGAGACTTTTTATCATTGAACTAGTAGAAGAAGAGGTCATTGAACATCCAGAAGAGAGCATTGAACATAAAGAAGAAGATGCAGAAGAAGAGCCACAACCAACCGAAGTTACGGTACATGCACTAGCCGGCTACTCAAACCCGCAAATGATGAAAGTTGGAGGCCTTCTCAAACAACAATTGATCACTATTTTCATCGACACGGGCAGCACTAATAATATCCTAAACAGTAAGGTTGCTATCCGAATGGTATTACCTATCGAGAGTCGTTGCAAGTTTGATTTTAAGGTCACCGACAGACGGATTTTGAAGTGTGATCGTAGGCGCCCGCAGGACAAACTATTGCCGCAGGACCAAGAGATAATTACAGATTTTTTCCTTCTCCCTCTTGATGATCATGAGGCCATGCTCAGAATTAAATGGTTGACAACATTAGGTGATTTTTTTTGGAATTTGATGAAACTAATTATGAAATTTTATAGTAAGGAGAAACAGGTGATACTGCACGGGAAACGTGGGGGCGATGTAACGATGATTTGCACACAACAAATGAAGAAGGTTTTGCATAAAGCATGCAGTGGCTTTTTGGTACAACTTGAGCAGCAAATTAAGGGAGAGCCAACAAAATTGGAAGATCCAAATCTACTTCCTTTGCTTGCTGAATTTTCAGATATATTTGACGAACTACGCAACCTACCTCTTACCCGTCGGCATGATCATTGTATAACGATTCTTCCAGGCCAATCTCCAGCAAATGCTCAGCCATATCAGTATCCACATCTCCAGAAGGATGAAATAGTAAGGATTGTAAAAGAGATGCTCAAAACAGGAGTTATTCGGCCATGTTGTAGCCCCTACTCATCACCGGTGCTCCTCATACGAAAGAAGGATGGAATATGGCGATTATGTGTTGATTACCAAACTCTTAATGGCATAACCATCAAGGATAAATACTCTATTCCAGTAGTAGATGAGTTGCAAGATGAAAGGGAGCACAAATCTTCACAAAGCTGGACCTTCGATCCGGATATCATCAAATACGAGTATGCGAAGAAGACATGTCGAAAACCACCTTTTGAACACACAATAACCACTATGAATTTTTGCTTTCTTCAAAAGAAGGTGGAATATCTTGGGCATATCATATCAGAGGAAGGTGTGGCAGTAGACCCCTTCGAAATTGGAGCAATGCAAAATTTGCTGACCCCGAGGAACATAAAATTGCTACATGGCTTTCTGGGTTTAACAGGCTACTACTGCAAGTTCGTGAAAAACTATGAAGAGATCAGTGCACCACTTACTTCCTTTCTGAAAAAAGATGTCTTCTAATGGTCGGACAGAGCCTCCGTTGCCTTCGACAAACTTAAGGCAGCCATGATGACGACGCCGGTGCTAACACTACCATATTTCAATCGACCCTTCATTATTGAGGCCGACGCATCTGGAGTCGGAATTGGAGCAATTCTCATGCAAGATGGTCGACCACTCGCATACACTAGCAAGGCATTATCTCCCTCCCATCAAAATAAGTCAACATATGATAAGGAGATGCTCGCCATTGTGCGCGCAGCAACGAGGTGGAGACCCTACTTGATTGGTCGACGATTTCAAATTAAAACCGACCATAAAAGCCTCATGTACTTTTTGGAGCGAAAGATATCATCCCCTGAGCAGCAAAAATGAGTAACAAAACTTCTTGGATTTGATTATGAAATAACATACAAAAAGGGGAAAGAGAATGTTCTTGCATATGTGCTTTCGCAGATACCTGAGCAAGCTGAATTTACGATTGTTTCACTTCCAACCAGCGACTTCCTTGAGGATATTAAGATGGAATGGTAGGAAGATTCGGAGACTAGTAAGATTATAAAAAAATTGGAGGAAGCACTAAGCTCCGTAGCTCATTACAATTGGGACACAAAAGAATTACACTATAAGAGTACTAAATTGAAAAGGAGTATGGCATATCACTCACAAACCGACGGCCAGACAGAAGTTGTAAATAGGTGCTTGGAGATAGCCCAAAGCCACCCACCAAATATGACTACCCAAGGAGGACTTCAAACTCAGCCAAGTGCCATTATTGATCGACGGATTATGACTCGACGACGATGATCCACTACTGAATTGCTAATACAGTGGGCAAACCTACTAACAGAAGATGCCACTTTGGAGAACTATGATGACGATTTCAAATTAAAACCGACCATAAAAGCCTCAAGTACTTTTTGGAGCAAAAGATATCATCCCCTGAGCAGCAAAACTGGGTAACAAAACTTCTTGGATTTGATTATGAAATAACTTACAAAAAGGGGAAAGAGAATATTTTTGCAGATGCGCTTTCGCAGCTACCCGAGCAAGCTGAAGTTTTGGCCATTTCACTTCCGACCAGCGACTTCCTTGAGGATATTAAGATGGAATGGCAGGAAGATTCAGAGACTAGCGCCATATAATTGAAATATACTCTTCCTATTCACCCAAGGATCGTACCACATATTAGTACTAGTTCCAAAAGAGATTGCATAAGAAATGTGTTTGATTAGCCAATTCCTTGCCTTTAAAATTCCTTTCCAAGCTGCAGAGTGGTATGTTCTTGTTAAAATTATATGGCGACAGAATACGAAAAGATCTTGGGGCTCCCAAAAATTGGAAGGTTTCTGAGTTCATTGCTAATGGTACCTGGTGTCTCCCTAATCCTATTTCTCCCGAAATGTTATCACTTTGGCCGACTATCATAGCTATTCCAATCAGGAACAACTCTTCAGATATACTTATTTGTCCTCATGACAATGGCAAATTTAGTGCCACATCCGCATGGAATCAAATTAGGAAAAGAAATAACAAGTGGGTCCCTAGTAGTTGGACATGGGATCGACCGGGATCATAAAGACACTCCTTATGTACATGACAGGCCCTTCTCAATAAACTACCTACAATAGACAATATGAAAAGAAGAGGTATCTATCATGTTAACCGATGCTCTCTTTGTTTGCAACAAGAAGAAACTGTTGACCACCTCTATTTTGCTTATGCTTATACAAAATGGATATGGAAGGAGATTCTCCAGCGATTTGAACTCAATAGACTGCCACAACCAAACTTGCACCAAGAACTAGGCGACCTTATGCAATGTTTCTCAAGAAAATGGCCACTTACACAACTAGCAAAGGTTACTTTCAGATGCGCTATTTGGTGGATGTGGAAGGAGAGATGTAATAGAATCTTTGAATGTCAACACACAAACAATGCTCAGCTCTTGAAAGAGATTATTAGAGACTCAAGATCATGTATAGAGCATGATCTCAAAACCGAGCACTTCACCCGAAGAGAAAAAGATATTTTTATCAAATTTAATTTTCCTATTAGCTAAAGATCTTGGGAATGATGCCAAATAATATACCTACAGGTAGTTATAGTCTACAGCATGTGTAGTCATAACTATCGCATTCGCACTCTATGAGTTACTTGCCTTTGTCTATGACTTGTATAGATAAAGCTATTTGTAGAAACTTTACACATAATCAATTTAATTTTACTTACAAAAAAAAAAAGATTCAGAGACTAGTAAGATTATAAAAAAATTGGAGGAAGTACCAAGCTCCGTAGCTCATTACAATTGGGACACAAAAGAATTACACTATAAGAGTACTAAATTGAAAAGGAGTATGGCATATCACTCACAAACCGACGGCTAGACAGAAGTTGTAAATAGGTGCTTGGAGATAGCCCAAAGCCACCCACCAAATATGATTACCCAAGGAGGACTTCAGACTCAACCAAGTGCCATTATTGATCGATGGATTATGACTCGACAACGATGATCCACTACTGAATTGCTAATACAGTGGGCAAACCTACTAACAGAAGATGCCACTTTGGAGAACTATGATGACTTGAAGATCAAATTCCCAAAATTCATGAATCGTCAGCCTCGAGGACAAGGCTGATTTGAAGAGGGCGGGTTTGTTAGGACTATAGCTAGGAGAGTCCTAATTGAGAGGGACATTTATGTAAAACTGTTAGGACATTAGCTAGGAGAGTCCTAATTGAAAGGGACATTCTGTTAGGTCTCTAGCTAGGAGAGTCCTAATTGAGAGGGACATTCTGTTAGGACTCTAGCTAGGAGAGTCCTAATTGAGAGAGACATTCTGTTAGGACTCTAGTTAGGAGAGTCCTAATTGAGAGGGACATTCATGTAGGAGGTTTTTTCTTAGAGAAGAATTAGGAGTTGTTAGGTAATAGGAGTCTTGAGTAGGAGTCCTATTAGGAGTTGGTTAGAAGTAAGAGTCTTAAGTAGGAGTCCTATTAGGAGTTAGGGTTTAGAAGCCCTATAAATAGCCATGTATTCCTCCTCTTTTCTCAAGCAATAGATGAATCTTTTCTGCAGCCTTTGAGCAGCAACTTGGAGGGAAGAACCCCTATAGAGTTCCAAGGAGGCCGATCACCTAAAGAGATCAACCCCAAGTTTAGAATCTGCAAGGGTTCTAACATTATCCTTGATGGTTATGCCATTGAGAGCTTGGTAATCAACACATAATCGCCATGTTCCGTCCTTCTTTCGTATGGGGAGCACCGATGAAGAGTAGGGGCTGCAACATGGCTGAATAACTCCTGTTTCGAGCATCTCTTTTACAATCAATTCTATTTCATCCTTCTGGAGATGTGGATACTAATATGGCTGAGCATTTGCTGGAGGTTTGCTTGGAAGAATCATTATATAATAATCATGCCGGTGGGTAAGAGGTAGGTTGTGCGGTTCGTCAATTATATCTGAAAATTCAGCAAGCAAAAGAAGTAGATTTGGATCTTCAAATTCTGTTGGCTCTCCCTTAGTTTGCTGCTCAAGTTGTACCAAAAAGCCACTGCATGCTTTATGCAAAACCTTCTTCATTTGTTGTGTGCAAATCATCGTTACGTCGCCCCCACGTTTCCCATGCAGTATCACCTGTTTCTCCTTACTGTAAAATTTCATAATTAGTTTCATAAAATTCCAAGAAAAATCACCTAATGTTGTCAACCATTTAATTTTGAGCATGGCCTCATGATCATCAAGAGGGAGAAGGAAAAAATCTGTAATTATCTCTTGGTCCTACAGCAATAGTTTCTCCTGCGGGCGCCTACGATCACACTTCAAAATCTGTCTGTCGGTGACCTTAACATCAAACCTGCAGCGATTCTCGATAGGTAATGCCATTCGGATAGCAACCTTACTGTTTAGGATATTATTAGTGCTGCCCGTGTCAATGAAAATAGTGATCAGTTGTTGTTTGAGAAGGCCTCCAACTTTCATCGTTTGCGGGTTTGTGTAGCCGGCTAGTGCATGTTCCGTAACTTCGGTCGGTTGTAGCTCTTCTTCTACATCTTCTTCTTTATGTTCAATGCTCTCTTCTGGATGCTCATGTTAGAACCCTTGCAGATTCTAAACTTGGGGTTGATCTCTTTAGGGGATCGGCCTCCTTGGAACTCTATAGGGGTTCCTCCCTCCAAGTGCTGCTCAAAGGCTGCAGAAAAGTTTCATCTATTGCTTGAGAAAAGAGGAGGAATACATGGCTATTTATAGGGCTTCTAAACCCTAACTCCTAATAGGACTCCTACTTAAGACTCTTACTTCTAACCAACTCCTAATAGGACTCCTACTCAAGACTCCTATTCCCTTACAACTCCTAATTCTTCTCAAAGAAAAAACCTCCTACATGAATGTCCCTCTCAATTAGGACTCTCCTAGCTAGAGTCCTAACAGAATGTCCCACTCAATTAGGACTCTCCTAGCTAGAGTCCTAATAGAATGTCCCACTCAATTAGAACTCTCCTAGCTAAAGTCCTAATAGTTTTACATGAATGTCCCTCTCAATTATGACTCTCCTAGCTAGAGTCCTAACAAACCCGCCCTCTTCAAATCAGCCTTGTCCTCGAGGCTGACGATTCATGAATTTTGGGAATTTGATCTTCAAGTAATCATAGTTCTCCAAAGTGGCATCTTCTATTAGCAATTCAGTAGTGGATCGTCGTCGTCGAGTCATAATCCGTTGATCAATAATGGCACTTGGCTGAGTCTGAAGTCCTCCTTGGGTAGTCATATTTGGTGGGTGGCTTTTGGCTATCTCTAAGCACCTATTTACAACTTCTGTCTGACTGTCGGTTTGTAAGTGATATGCCATACTCCTTTTCAATTTAGTACTCTTATAGTGTAATTCTTTTGAGTCCCAATTGTAATGAGCTACGGAGCTTGGTGCTTCCTCCAATTTTTTTATAATCTTACTAGTCTCTGAATCTTCCTGCCATTCCATCTTAATATCCTCAAGGAAGTCGCTGATCGGAAGCGAAAGCGCATATGCAAGAACATTCTCTTTCCCCTTTTTGTAAGTTATTTCATAATCAAATCCAAGAAGTTTTGTTACCCAGTTTTGCAGCTCAGGGGATGATATCTTTCGCTCCAAAAAGTACTTAAGGCTTTTATGGTCGGTTTTAATTTGAAATCGTCGACCAATCAAGTAGGGTCTCCACCTTGTTGCTGCGCGCACAATGGCGAGCATCTCCTTATCATATGTTGACTTATTTTGATGGGAGGGAGATAATGCCTTGTTAGTGTATGCGAGTGGTCGACCATCTTGCATGAGAATTGCTCCAATTCCGACTCCAGATGTGTCGGCCTCAATAATGAAGGGTCGGTTGAAATCTGGTAGTGTTAGCACCGGCGTCGTCGTCATGGCTGCCTTAAGTTTGTCGAAGGCAACGGAGGCTCTGTCCGACCATTGGAAGACATCTTTTTTCAAAAAGGAAGTAAGTGGTGCACTGATCTCTCCATAGTTTTTCACGAACTTGCAGTAGTAGCCTGTTAAACCCAGAAAGCCATGTAGCAATTTTATGTTCCTCGGGGTCAGCCAACTTTGCATTGCTCCAATTTTGAAGGGGTCTACTGCCACACCTTCCTCTGATATGATATGCCCAAGATATTCTACCTTCTTTTGAAGAAAGCAAAAATTCATAGTGATTATTGTGTGTTCAAAAGGTGGTTTTCGGTATATCTTCTTCGCATACTCGTATTTGATGATACCCGGATCGAAGGTCCAGCTTTGTGAAGATTTGTGCTCCCTTAGCAACTCATCTACTACTGGAATAGGGTATTTATCCTTAATGGTTATGCCATTGAGAGCTCGGTAATCAACACATAATCGCCATATTCCATCCTTCTTTCGTATGAGGAGCACCGATGAAGAGTAGGGGCTGCAACTTGGCCGAATAACTCCTGTTTTGAGCATCTCTTTTACAATCCTTTCTATTTCATCCTTCTGGAGATGTGGATATTGATATGGCTGAGCATTTGCTGGAGATTTGCCTGGAAGAATCATTATACAATGATCATGCCGACGGGTAAGAGGTAGGTTGCAAGGTTCGTCAAATATATCCGAAAATTCAACAAGCAAAGGAAGTAGATTTGGATCTTCAAATTTTGTTGGCTCTCCCTTAGTTTGTTGCTCAAGTTGTACCAAAAAGCCGCTGCATGCTTTATGCAAAACCTTCTCCATTTGTTGTGTGCAAATCGTCGTTACGTCGCCCTCACGTTTCCCGTGCAGTATCACCTGTTTCTCCTTACTGTAAAATTTTATAATTAGTTGCATAAAATTCCAAGAAACATCACTTAATGTCATCAACCATTTAATTCTGAGTATGGCCTCATGATCATCAAGAGGGGGGAGGAAGAAATCTGCAATTATCTCTTGGTCCTGCAACAACAGTTTCACCTGCGGGCACCTATGATCACACTTCAAAATCCGTCCGTTGGCGACCTTAACGACAAACCTGCTGCAATTCTCAATAGGTAAGTTCATATAGACAGCAACCTTACTGTTTAGGAAGTTAGTAGTGCTGCCCGTGTCGATGAGAACAGTGATCGATTGTTGTTTGAGAAGGCCTCCAACTTTCATCGTTTGTGGGATTGAGTTGCCAACTAGTGTATGTACCGTAACTTTGGTCAATTGTGGCTCTTCATCTGCATCTTCTTCTTCATGTTCAAGGCTCTCTTTTGGATGTTCAATGACCTCTTCTTCTATCGGTTCAATCATAAGAAGTCCCCCTTTACTACAGCGATGCTAACGGCTCCACGGCTCGTCACAATGCCAACATAACCCCTTCGCATATCGCTCCCGAAACTCTTCTCTTGTTAACCTCTTTGGTATAGGGACTTGGTCGATAGTAGGGGGGGCTGAGGGCTTCAATATTACTGGTTGAGAAGCGACCCTAGTCCTCCGAGCTTCATGGTTCAATTGCTCCTCTTGATGTCGTGCGAAAGAGATGGCTGCCATAAGCGTATATGGTTGTCGCGCTTTAACTTCTCCTCGGATCTCCGGCTTCAAGCCCTCAATGAAGGTCCTCAATAGCTGTTTTTGAGACCAATCACGAGTTTGATTAGATAACCTTTCAAACCTGGTTTGGTACTCCTGAATGGTGGAGGTTTGTCGGATCTTTGCTAGTTGTTTGTCAATATTCTCGTAATCGGTTGGTCTGAAGCGAATCAGCAGTCCTTCTTTGAATTGTCGCCATGAAAGGACTCCATAAGTATGTTAAAACCAGTCAAACCACTGTATAGCATCCCCTTCAAGATGTATAGCTGTAATTTTCACCATAGATACATCCGCGGTTTTGTGGTACCGAAAATATCGCTCCGCGCGCGAGATCCAACCAATTGGGTCTCCTTATTCCCATCTAGGGAAGTCCACTCTCATGCATGGATAGTTGGGGTCAGTCATATAGCCTCCCCTCCCTTGGAAGTCATCTCTTTGGGCTTGGTGTGATTGGGCAAAGCTCTCTCCATGATATGATTTCTTCGGGCTTAGTGGTCGGCCCAATCTGAGTTCGGTAAAGAGCATCTGAATCTTATCCTCCATTCGTGCCTCCAAGGCTTCGAATTTAGCATTGATTGCCTCCTTAGATGCCATAGTATATGCCCCCAAATCTATGATGTTAAGATCTCTCTTTTGTTGTTAGGTTAAAGGCATGTATAGGTTGAGAGAAGTGATGGTTGAAAGGGTTGGTGGATTGGTGGATGTAGGCTGTGGTTTAGGCTTGTTTTGTGGCTGTTTTGGGTACAGTTTGAGGGTGTGGTTTGGCAGAGTTTTAGGGTTATGGATGAAAGTATTGGATCTGTTGTAGATGGTAGCAAAGGTTTGACAGAAATCCGTGGTAGTTGCAGCAAGTATGTGCTGTCTTGTAAGAGTAGAATTGTCGTCGAAGAAACAACGGTTTCTCGACGTAATTTTTATCAAAAACTTGAGAAAATTGAGGAGGGAATTGATAGCAAAATTACAGTTTATATGACAGCAAGGATATCTAATTTAATCA
The DNA here is from genome assembly GCF_036884655.1 of Musa acuminata AAA Group. NCBI lineage: Eukaryota > Viridiplantae > Streptophyta > Magnoliopsida > Zingiberales > Musaceae > Musa > Musa acuminata. The sequence continues at coordinate 22,903,249 of NC_088340.1, forward strand.
AGAAAATTTCGGCAGTATAACAGCAAGGAAATTGGTACAAGTTGCAATTGCAGAATTACCGTCGAAAAATTTCAGCGGGTTACGATGAAAATTTACAGCAACATAAAATCATTTTTAGAGATGAATTTCTTAATAGATCAATCTTAGATGGAAGCCAAAATGATCTATGAAGTGTATAAGAAATTTCATTCAAAAAAGAATGCAAATAGATGGGGTTAAGGCAACGATATGCAGCTGAAATTTTCTGCAGCATAGATTTTCAAGTGCAGCAGATTGGACATAAAAGATCAGTAGTTTATATTGAGAATTTTTCGATGAAACCAAAGGGAAATCTACTGTTAGGAAGTATCAAAGTTGTAATAAAAATTTCATAGAAATTTGGATAGAAAAAGTACAGTAGCAAGATCAAACAGATGGTGCTATGCGGCTTGAATTCTGCAATTCAAGTGCAGCAGATTGGACATAAAAGATCAGTAGTTTATATTGAGAATTTTTTGATGAAACGAAAGGGAAATCTACTGTTAGGAAGTGTCAAAGATGTCATAAAAATTTTGTAGAAATTTGGATAGAAAAAGCATAGTAGCAAGATCAAACAGATGGTGCTATGCGGCTGGAATTCTGTAATGTATCTTTCGTCGTAGAGATGAAAACTTTGTGACGAAAAGTTTATGCAGCAATATAGGAACAATTTTTTTTTTTTTTTTTGGATTTTCGAATAAGGATAACTAAATTGCAGCAGCAGTAAGGTAGGAAACCAAAACCTGTTGCAATTCACGAGGAGATCAAAGGATGATCCGTGGTGGTGGAGATGATGGCGGAATTCGGTGACGATCTTTTAAGCAATTGTGAGAATTGCTTTGGGCGGTTGTGGAGGGCTGATGGATGGCAATGGAAGGGCAGCGAGATGCCAAGAACGCTGCTCTGATACCAGGTGTTAGAACCCTTGCAGATTCTAAACTTGGGGTTGATCTTTTTAGGGGATCGGCCTCCTTTGAACTCTATAGGGGTTCCTCCCTCCAAGTGCTGCTCAAAGGCTGCAGAAAAGTTTCATCTATTGCTTGAGAAAAGAGGAGGAATACATGGCTATTTATAGGGCTTCTAAACCCTAACTCCTAATAGGACTTCTACTTAAGACTCTTACTTCTAACCAACTCCTAATAGGACTCCTACTCAAGACTCCTATTCCCTTACAACTCCTAATTCTTCTCTAAGAAAAAACCTCCTACATGAATGTCCCTCTCAATTAGGACTCTCCTAGCTAGAGTCCTAACAGAATGTCCCACTCAATTAGGACTCTCCTAGCTAGAGTCCTAACAGAATATCCCACTCAATTAGGACTCTCCTAGCTAAAGTCCTAACAGTTTTACATGAATGTCCCTCTCAATTAGGACTCTCCTAGCTAGAGTCCTAACAGCTCAATGACCTCTTCTTTTACTGGTTCAATGATAAAAAGTCTCTCTTTACTACAGCGATGCTTATGGCTCCACGGCTCGTCGCAATGCCAACATAACCCCTTCGCAGATCGCTCCTAAAGCTCTTCTCTTGTCAACCTTTTCGGTGCAGAGACTCGGTCAATAGTAGGGGGGGCTAAGGGCTTCAGTATTGCTGGTTGAGTAGCGACCCTAGTCCTTCGAGCTTCATGGTTCAATTGCTCCTCTTGATGTCGTGCGAAAGAGATGGCTGCCATAAGCGTGTACGGTTGTCGCGCTTTAACTTCTCCTCGGATCTCCGGCTTCAAGCCCTCAATGAAGATCCTCAATAGCTGTTTTTGAGACCAATCAAGAGTTTGATTAGATAACTTTTCAAACCTAGCTACTATTATGAATGACTTTGGTATGATTTCTGGACTTCAGTTAAATCATGCGAAAAGTAAAGTATATATGAGCCCTTACGTTGTGGATAAGGTCTTTATTGTGCAAACTTTGGGGGTTAGTGAGGGAAGCTTGCCAGTTTCTTATTTGGGTCTCCCGCTCATATCCACAGGCATTCACAAAACCCATTGTCAGCCTATCTTGCAAAAAATAAAGAATAGAATTTCTTCTTGGAAAAATAGGTTTCTATCAAAAGCAGGACGACTCGAACTCATCCGTTCGGTATTGCACTCCTACTCTATATATTGGTGTAATGCATTTCTTCTACCTGCTGGACTTCTCCATGATATTGAACGGTTATTAATGAACTTCTTCTGGAATGGCACAAATGATAAGGCAATGCATATGGTAAATTGGGATAGCATTTGCAAACCGAAAGATGAAGGGGGGCTAAACTTGAGAAATATTAGAGATTTGAATCAAGCTTGTCTGGTACAGCAATTGTGGGATCTTTTGCAAAACAAATGTTCCTTATGGTCACATTGGGTTTCTGCTAGGTATCTTTCAAAGGAATCAATCTGGGAAATTTCAACAAGAACATACCACTCAGCAGCTTGGAAAGGAATTTTAAAGGCAAGGAATTGGCTAATCAAACACATTTCCTATGCAATCTCTTCTGGTACTAGTACAAATATGTGGTTTGATCCTTGGGTAAATGGGAAGAGTATATTTCAATTATATGGTGACAGAATACGAAAAGATCTTGGGGCTCCCAAAGATTGGAAGGTTTCTGAGTTCATTGCTAACGGTGCTTGGTGTCTCCCTAATCCTATTTCTCCCGAAATGTTATCATTTTGGCCGACTATTATAGCTATTCCAATCAGGAACAACTCTTTAGATATACTTATTTGGCCTCATGACAATGGCAAATTTAGTGCCACATCCGCATGGAATCAAATTAGACAAAGAAATAACAAGTGGGTCCCAAGCAATTGGACATGGGATCGACCGGGATCACAAAGACATTCCTTATGTACATGACAGGCTCTTCTCAATAAACTACCGACAATAGACAATATGAAAAGAAGAGGTATCTATCATGTTAACCGATGCTCCCTTTGTATGCAACAAGAAGAAACTGTTGACCACCTCTATTTTGCTTGTGATTACACAAAATGGATATGGAAGGAGATTCTCCAGCGATTTGAACTCAATAGACTGCCGCAACCAAACTTGCACCAAGAACTAAGCGACCTCATGCAATGTTTCTCAAGAAAAGGGCCTCTAACACAACTGGCAAAGGTTACTTTCAGATGCGCTATTTGGTGGATGTGAAAGGAGAGATGTAACAGAATATTTGAATGCCAACACACAAACAATGCTCAATTATTGAAAGAGATTATTAGAGACTCAAGATCCTGTATGGAGCAAGATCTCAAAACGGAGCACTTTACCTAAAGAGAAAAAGATATTTTTATCAAATTTAATTTTGCTATTAGCTAAAGATCTTGGGAATGATGCCAAATTATGTACCCACAGGTAGTTTTGATATATCTGGATAAACATTTTCTATATTGATTATAATTATGAGTTATAGTCTACAGCATGTGTAGTCATAACTATCGCATTCGCACTCTATAAGTTACTTGGCTTTGTCTATGACTTGTATAGATAAAGCTATTTGTAGAAACTTTACACATAATCAATTTACTTTTACTTACCAAAAAAAACTTTTCAAACCTGGTTTGGTACTCCTGAATGGTGGAGGTTTGTCGGATCTTTGCGAGTTGCCCGTCAATATTCTCGTAATCGGTTGGTCTGAAGCGGATCAGTAGTCCTTCTTTGAATTGTTGCCATGAAAGGACTCCATAAGTATGTTCAAACCAGTCAAACCACTGTATAGCATCCCCTTCAAGATGTATAGCTGCAATTTTCACTATATATGCATCCGCGGTTTTGTGGTACCGAAAATATCGCTCCACGCGCAAGATCCAACCAATCGGGTCTCCTTCTTCCCATCTAGGGAAGTCCACCCTCATGCGTGGATAGTTGGGATCGATCATAGAGCCTCCCCTCCCTTGGAAGTCATCTCTTCGGGCTTGGTGTGATTGGGTAAAGCTCTCTCCTTGATGTGATTTCTTTGGGCTTAGTGGTCGGCCCAATCTGAGTTCGGTAAAGAGCATCCAAATCTTATCCTCCATTCGTGCCTCCAAGGCTTCGAATTTAGCATTGATTTTCTCCTTAGATACCATAGTATATGTCTTCAAATCTGTGATATTAAGATCCCTTTTTTGTTGTTGGGTTAAAGGCATGTATTGGTTGAGAGAGGTCATGGTCGAAAGGGTTGGTGGATTAGTGGATGTAGGCTACGGTTTAGGCTTATTTTGTTGCTGTTTTGGATGCAGTTTGAGGGTGTGGTTTGGTGGGGTTTTAGGGCTGTGGATAAAGTTTTGGGTCTGTGGTAGATTGTTAGAACTCTTGCAGATTCTAAACTTAGGGTTGATCTCTTTAGGGGATCGGCCTCCTTGGAACTCTATAGGGGTTCCTCCCTCCAAGTGCTGCTCAAAGGCTGCAGAAAAGTTTCATCTATTGCTTGAGAAAAGAGAAGGAATACATGGCTATTTATAGGGCTTCTAAACCCTAACTCCTAATAGGACTCATACTTAAGACTCTTACTTCTAACCAACTCCTAATAGGACTCCTTCTCAAGACTCCTGTTCCCTTACAACTCATAATTCTTCTCTAAGAAAAAACCTCCTACATGAATGTCCATCTCAATTAGGACTCTCCTAACTAGAGTCCTAACAGAATGTCCCTCTCAATTAGGACTCTCCTAGCTAGAGTCCTAACAAACCCGCCCTCTTCAAATCAGCCTTGTCCTCGAGGCTGACGATTCATGAATTTTGGGAATTTGATCTTTAAGTCATCATAGTTCTTCAAAGTAGCATCTTCTGTTAGTAGGTTTGCCCACTGTATTAGCAATTCAATAGTGGATCGTCGTCGTCGAGTCATAATCCGTCGATCAATAATGACACTTGGCTGAGTCTGAAGTCCTCCTTGGGTAGTCATATTTGGTGGGTGGCTTTGGGCTATCTCCAAGCACTTATTTACAACTTTTGTCTGGCCGTCGGATTGTGAATGATATGTCATACTCCTTTTCAATTTAGTACTCTTATAGTGTAATTCTTTTGAGTCCCAATTGTAATGAGCTATGGAGCTTGGTGCTTCCTCCAATTTTTTTTATAATATTACTAGTCTCTGAATCTTCCTGCCATTCCATCTTAATATCCTCAAGGAAATCGCTGGTCGGAAGTGAAATGGACAAAACTTTAGCTTGCTCGGGTAGCTGCGAAAGCGCATCTGCAAGAACATTCTCTTTCCCCTTTTTGTAAGTTATTTCATAATCAAATCCAAGAAATTTTGTTACCCAGTATTGTTGCTCAGGGGATGATATCTTTCGCTCCAAAAAGTACTTGAGGCTTTTATGATCGGTTTTAATTTGAAATCGTCGACTAATCAAGTAGGGTCTCCACCTCGTTGCTGCGCGCATAATGGCGAGCATCTCCTTATCATATGTTGACTTATTTTGATGGGAGGGAGATAATGACTTGCTAGTGTATGCGAGTGGTCGACCATCTTGCATGAGAATTGCTCCAATTCCGACTCCAGATGCGTCGGTCTCAATAATGAAGGGTCGGTTGAAATCTGGTAGTGTTAGCACCGGCGTCTGTTAGGACTCTAGCTTGGAGAGTCCTAATTGAGAGGGACATTCATGTAAAACTGTTAGGACTCTAGCTAGGAGAGTCCTAATTGAGAGGGACATTATGTTAGGAGGTGTTTTCTTAGAGAAGAATTAGGAGTTGTAAGGGAATAGGAGTCTTGACTAGGAGTCCTATTAGGAGTTGGTTAGAAGTAAGAGTCTTAAGTAGGAGTCCTATTAGGAGTTAGGGTTTAGAAGCCCTATAAATAGCCATGTATTCCTTCTCTTTTGATAAGCAATAGAAGAATCTTTTCTTGAGCCTTTGAGCAGCAACTTGGAGGGAAGAACCCCTATAGAGTTCCAAGGAGGCCAATCCCCTAAAGAGATCAACCCCAAGTTTAGAATCTGCAAGGATTCTAACACCTGATATCATAGCAGCGTTCTTGGCATCTCGCTACCCTTCCACAACCATCCATCAACCCTCTACAACCATCCAAATCAATTCCCACAATTGCTTAAAAGATCGTCATCGAATTCCGCCATCATCTCCACCACCGCGGATCATCCTTTGATCTCCCCGTGAATTGCAACAGGTTCTGGTTTCCAACCTTACTGCTGCTGCAATTTAGTTATCCTCATTTGAAAAAAAAAAAAAAAAAAAAATTCGTTCTTATATTGCTGCATAAACTTTTCGTCACAAAGTTTTCATCTCTACGACGAAAGATACATTGCAGAATTCCAACCGCATAGCACCATCTCTTTGATCTTGCTACTATGCTTTTTCTATCCAAATTTCTACAAAATTTTTATGACATCTTTGACACTTCCTAGCAGTGGATTTCCCTTTGGTTTCATCAAAAAATTCTCAATATAAACTACTGATCTTTTATGTCCAATCTGCTGCACTTGAATTGCAGAATTCAAGCCGTATAGCACCATCTGTTTGATCTTGCTACTGTGCTTTTTCTATCCAAATTTCTACAAAATTTTTATGACATCTTTGACACTTCCTAACAGTAGATTTCCCTTTGGTTTCATCGAAAAATTCTCAATATAACTAATGATCTTTTATGTCCAATCTGCTGCACTTGAAAATCTATGCTGCAGAAAATTTCAGCTGCATATCGTTGCCTTAACCCATCTATTTGCAATCTTTTTTGAATGAAATTTCTTATACACTTCATATATCATCTTGGCTTCCATCTAAGTTTGATCTATTAAGAAATTCATCTCTAAAAATGATTTTATGTTGCTACAAATTTTCATCGTAACCCGCTGAAATTTTTCGACGATAATTCTGCAATTGCAACTTGCACCAATTTCCTTGCTGTTATACTGCCGAAATTTTCTTGATTAAATTAGATATCCTTCTGTTATAAACTATGATTTTGCTATCAATTCCCTCCTCAATTCTCCCAAGCTTTTGGTGGAAATTACGTCGAGAAACCGTTGATTCTTCGACGACAATTCTACTCTTACAAGACAGCACATACTTGCTGCAACTTCCACGGATTTCTGTCAAACCTTTGCTACCATTTACCACAGATCCAAAACTTTCATCCACAGCCCTAAAACTCTACCAAACCACACCCTCAAACTGCACCCAAAACAGCCACAAAACAAGCCTAAACCGCAGCCTACATCCACCAATCCACCAACACTTTCGACCATCACTTCTCTCAACCTATACATGCCTTTAACCCAACAGCAAAAGAGAGATCTTAACATCATTTATTTGGGGCCATATACTATGGCATCTAAGGAGGCAATCAATGCTAAATTTGAAGCCTTGGAGGCGTGAATGGAGGATAAGATTCGGACGTTCTTTACCGAACTCAGATTGGGCCGACCACTAAGCCCGAAGAAATCATATCAAGGAGAGAGCTTTGCCCAATCACACCAAGCCCGAAGAGATGACTTCCAAGGGAGGGTAGGCTCTATGACCAACCCCAACTATCCATGCATGAGAGTGGACTTCCCTAGATGGGAAGAAGGAGACCCGATTGGTTAGATCTCACGCGCGGAGCGATATTTTCGGTACCACAAAACCGCGGATGTATCTATGGTGAAAATTGCAGGTATACATCTTGAAGGGGATGCTATACAGTGGTTTGACTGGTTTGAACATACTTATGGAGTCCTTTCATGGCAACAATTTAAAGAAGGACTGCTGATCCGCTTCAAACCAATCGATTACGAGAATATTGATGGACAACTAGCAAAGATCCGACAAACTTCCACCATTCAGGAGTACCTAACCAGGTTTGAAAGGTTATCTAATCAAACTCATGATTGGTCTCAAAAATAGCTATTGAGGACCTTCATTGAGGGCTTGAAGCCGGAGATCCGAGGAGAAGTTAAAGCGCGACAATCGTATACGCTTATGGCAGCCATCTCTTTCGCATGACATCAAGAGGGGCAATTGAACCATGAAGCTCGGAGGACTAGGGTCGCTCCTCAACCAGTAATATTGAAGCCCTTAGCCCCCCCTACTATTTACCAAGTCCCTATACCAAAGAGGTTAACAAGAGAAGAGCTTCGGGAGCGATATGCGAAGGGGTTATGTTGGCATTGTGACGAGCCGTGGAGCCGTGAGCATCGCTGTAGTAAAGGGAGACTTCTTATGACTGAACCAATAGAAGAAGAAGTCATTGAACATCCAGAAGAGAGTCTTGAACATGAAGAAGAGAGTCTTGAACATGAAGAAGAAGATGCAGAAGCAGAACCACAACCGACTGAAGTTACAGTACATACACTAGCCGGCTACTCAAACCCGCAAACGATGAAAGTTGGAGGCCTTCTCAAACAACAGCAGATCACTGTTCTCATCGACACGGGCAGTTCTAATAACTTTCTAAATAGTAAGGTTACTATCCAGATGGCCTTACCTATTGAGAATTGTAGCAGGTTTGACGTTAAGGTCATCAACGGACGGATTTTGAATTGTGACCGTAGGCCCGCAGGAGAAACTATTGCTGAAGGACCAAGAGATAATTGCAGATTTCTTCCTTCTCCCTCTTAACAATCATGAGGCCATGCTCAGAATTAAATGGTTGACGACATTAGGTGATATTTTCTGGAATTTTATGAAACTAATTATGAAATTTTACAGAAAGGAGAAACGAGTGACATTGCACGGGAAACGTGGGGGCGACATAACAACGATTTGCACACAACAAATGGAGAATGTTTTGCATAAAGCATGCAGCGGCTTTTTGGTACAACTTGAGCAGCAAACTAAGGGAGAGCCAATAGAATTTGAAGATCCAAATCTACTTCCTTTGCTTGCTGAATTTTTAAATATATTTGACGAACTGCGCAACCTACCTCTTACCTGTCGGCATGATCATTGTATAATGATTCTTCCAGGCAAATCTTCAGCAAATGCTCAGCCATATCAGTATCCACATCTCCAGAAGGATGAAATAGAAAGGATTATAAAAGAGATGCTCGAAACAGGAGTTATTCGGCCAAGTTGCAACCTCTACTCTTCGCCGGTGCTACTTGTACGCAAGAAGGACAGAACAAGGCGAATATGTGTTGATTACCGAGCTCTCAATGGCATAATCATCAAGGACAAATACTTTATTCCAATAGTAGATGAATTGCTAGATGAAAGGAAGCTCAAATCTTTACAAAGCTGGACCTTTGATCCGGGTATCATCAAATATGAGCATGCAAAGAAGACATACGGAAAACCACCTTTTGAACACACAACAACCACGAATTTTTGCTTTCTTCAACAAAAGGTGGAATATCTTGGGCATATCATATCAGAGGAAGGTGTGGCAGTGGACCCCTTCAAAATTGGAGCAATGCAAAACTGGCCGACCTCGAGAAACATAAAATTGCTACATGGCTTTCTGGGTTTAACAGGCTACTACCGTAAGTTCGTGAAAAACTATGGAAAGATCAGTGCACCACTTACTTCCTTACTAGAAAAAGATGTCTTCCAACGGTTGGACCGAGCCTCCGCTGCCTTCGACAAACTTAAGGCAGCCATGACGACGACGCCGGTGCTAACACTACCAGATTTCAACCGACCCTTCATTATTGAGGCCGAGACATCTGGAGTCAGAATTGGAGCCATTCTCATGCAAGATGGTCGACCACTCGCATACACTAGCAAGGCATTATCTCCCTCCGATCAAAATATGTCAACATATGATAAGGAGATGCTCGCCATTGTGCGCGCAGCAACGAGGTGGAGATTGTACTTGATCAGGCAATACTTTCAAACCAAGACCGACCATAAAAGCCTAAAATATCTCTTGGAGCAGAAGATATCTTCCCTCGAGCAGCAAAAATGGGTAACAAAACTTCTTGGATTTGATTTTGAAATAACTTACAAAAGGTGGAAAGAGAATATTGTTGCAGATGCGCTTTCACAGCTACATGAGCAAGCTGAATTTTCGATCGTTTTACTTCCAACCAGCGACTTCCTTAAGGATATTAAGATGGAATGGCAGGAAGATTCGGAGACCAATAAGATACAAAAAAAATTAGAGGAAGCACCAAGCTTCGTGGCTCATTACAATCGGGACTCAAAAGAATTATGCTATTAGGGACACATTATGCTTGTGACAAATTCTACTTGCATCTTCAAGAGCAGATTTTGGACAAAGTTATTCCATATGCAGGGTACTAAATTAAAAATGAGTACGACATATCACTCACAAACCAACAGCCAGACGGAAGTTTTAAATAGGTGCTTGGAGACAGCCCAAAGCCACCCACCAAATAGGACTACCCAAAGAGAACTCCAGACCCAGCCAAGTGCCATTATTGATCGACGGATCGTGACTCGACGATGATGACCCACTAATGAAGTGCTAATACAGTAGGCGAACCTACCAATAGAAGATGCCACTTGGGAGAACTATGACGACTTGAAGATCAAATTCCCAGAATTCACGAATCATCAGCCTCGAGGACAAGGCTGATTTGAAGAGGGCGGGTCTGTTAGGACTCTAGCTTGGAGAGTCCTAATTGAGAGGGACATTCATGTAAAACTGTTAGGACTCTAGCTAGGAGAGTCCTAATTGAGAGGGACATTTTGTTAGGAGGTGTTTTCTTAGAGAAAAATTAGGAGTTGTAAGCGAATAGGAGTCTTGACTAGGAGTCCTATTAGGAGTTGGTTAGAAGTAAGAGTCTTAAGTAGGAGTCCTATTAGGAGTTAGGGTTTAGAAGCCCTATAAATAGTCATGTATTCCTTCTCTTTTGATAAGCAATAGAAGAATCTTTTCTGCAGCCTTTGAGCAGCAACTTGGAGGGAGGAACCCCTATAGAGTTCCAAGGAGGCCGATCCCCTAAAGAGATCAACCCCAAGTTTAGAATCTGCAAGGGTTCTATCAGCGTCGTCGTCATGGCTGCCTTAAGTTTGTCGAAGGCAACGGAGGCTCTGTCCGACCATTGAAAGACATCTTTTTTCAGAAAGGAAGTAAGTGGTGCACTGATCTCTCCATAGCTTTTCACGAACTTGTAGTAGTAGCCTGTTAAACCCAGAAAGCCATGTAGCAATTTTATGTTCCTCGGGGTCAGCCAATTTTGCATTGCTCCAATTTTGAAGGGGTCTACTACCACACCTTCCTCTGATATGATATGCCCAAGATATTCCACCTTCTTTTGAAGAAAGCAAAAATTCATAGTGGTTATTGTGTGTTCAAAAGGTAGTTTTCGGTATGTCTTCTTCGCATACTCGTATTTGATAATACCCAGATCGAAGGTCCAGCTTTGTGAAGATTTGTGCTCCCTTTCATCTTGCAACTCATCTACTACTGGAATAGGGTATTTACCTTGATGGTTATGCCATTGAGAGTTCGATAATCAACATATAATCGCCATATTCCATCCTTCTTTCGTATGAGGAGCACCAGTGAAGAGTAGGGGCTACAACATGGCCGAATAACTCCTGTTTTGAGCATCTTTTTTACAATCCTTTCTATTTCATCCTTCTGGAGATGTGGATACTGATATGGCTGAGCATTTGCTGGAGATTGGCCTGGAAGAATCGTTATACAATGATCATGCCGACGGGTAAGAGGTAGGTTACGTAGTTCGTCAAATATATCTGAAAATTCAACAAGCAAAGGAAGTAGATTTGGATCTTTCAATTTTGTTGGCTCTCCCTTAGTTTGCTGCTCAAGTTGTACCAAAAAGCCACTACATGCTTTATGCAAAACCTTCTTCATTTGTTGTGTGCAAATCATCGTTACGTCGCCCCCACGTTTCCCGTGCAGTATCACTTGTTTCTCCTTACTGTAAAATTTCATAATTAGTTTCATAAAATTCCAAGAAATATCACCTAATGTTGTCAACCATTTAATTCTGAGCATGGCCTCATGATCATCAAGAGGGAGAAGGAAGAAATCTGTAATTATCTCTTGGTCCTGCAGTAATAGTTTCTCCTGCGGGCGCCTACGATCACACTTCAAAATCCGTCTGTCGATGACCTTAACATCAAACCTGCAACGATTCTCGATAGGTAATGCCATTCGGATAGCAACCTTACTGTTTAGGATATTATTAGTGCTGCCCGTGTCGATGAAAACAGTGATCAGTTGTTGTTTGAGAAGGCCTCCAACTTTCATCATTTGCGGGTTTGAGTAGCCGGCTAGTGCATGTACCGTAACTTCGGTCGGTTGTGGCTCTTTTTCTGCATCTTCTTCTTTATGTTCAATGCTCTCTTCTGGATGTTCAATGACCTCTTCTTCTACTGGTTCAGGGATAAAAAGTCTCCCTTTACTACAGCGATGCTCATGGCTCCACGGCTCGTCGCAATGCCAACATAACCCCTTCGCAGATCGCTCCTGAAGCTCTTCTCTTGTCAACCTTTTTGGTGCAGGGACAAGGTCAACAGTAGGGGGGGCTAAGGGCTTCAATATTACTGGTTGAGGAGTAACCCTAGTCCTTCGAGCTTCATGGTTCAATTGCTCCTCTTGATGTCGTGCGAAAGAGATGGCTGCCATAAGCGTGTACGGTTGCCGCGCTTTAACTTCTCCTCAGATCTCCGGCTTCAAGCCCTCAATAAAGGTCCTCAATAGCTGTTTTTGAGACCAATCAAGAGTTTGATTATATAACCTTTCAAACCTAGTTTGGTACTCCTGAATGGTGGAGGTTTGTCGGATCTTTGCTAGTTGTCCATCAATATTCTCGTAATCGGTTGGTTTGAAGCGGATCAGCAGTCCTTCTTTGAATTGTTGCCATGAAAGGACTCCATAAGTATATTCAAACCAGTCAAACCACTGTATAGCATCCCCTCCAAGATGTATAGCTATAATTTTCACCATAGATGCATCCGCTATTTTATGGTACCGAAAATATCGCTCTGCGTGCAAGATCCAACCAATCGGGTCTCATTCTTCCCATCTAGGGAAGTCCACCCATATGCGTGGATAGTTGGGATCGATCATAGAGCCTCTCCTCCCTTGGAACTCATCTCTTCGGGCCTGGTGCGATTGGGCAAAGCTCTCTCCGTGATATGAGTTTTTCGGGCTTAGTAGTCGGCCCAATCTGAGTTCGGTAAAGAGCGTCCGAATCTTATCCTCCATTCGCACCTCCAAGGCTTCGAATTTAGCATTGATTACCTCCTTAGATGCCATAGTATATTCCTCCAAATCTATGATGTTAAAATCTCTCTTTTGTTGTCAGGTTAAAGAGAGAAGTGATGGTCGAAAGGGTTGGTGGATCGGTGGATGTAGGCTACGATTTAGGCTTGTTTTGTGGCTGTTTTGGGTGCAGTTTTAGGGTGTGGTTTGGCAGCAGAGGTTTGAGAGAAATCAGTAGAAGTTGCAGCAAGTATGTGCTGTCTTGTAATAGCAGAATTATCGTCGAAGAAACAGCGGTTTCTCGACGTAATTTCCACCAAAAACTTGAGAGAATTGAGGAGGGAATTGATAGCAAAATCACAGTTTATATGATAGCAAGGATGACTAATTTAATCAAGAAAATTTCGGCAGTATAACAGCAAGAAAATTGGTGCAAGTTGCGATAGCAGAATTCTCGTCGAAAAATTTCAGCAGTTTACGATGAAAATTTATATCAACACAAAAATCAGTTTTAGAGATGAATTCCTCAATAGGTCAATCTTAGATGGAAGCCAAGATGATCTATAAAGTGTATAAAAAATTTCATTAAAAAAAGATTGCAAATAGATGGGTTAAGGCAACAATATGCGGCTGAAATTTTCTGCACCATAGATTTTTAAGTATAGCAGTTGGACGTAAAAGATCAGAAGTTTATATTGAGAATTTTTTGACGAAACCAAAGGGAAATCCACTAATAGGAAGTGTCAAAGCTATCATATAAATTTCGTAGAGATTTGGATAGAAACAACGTAGTATCAAGATCAAACAATCAGTGCTATGTGGCTGAAATTTTACGGTGCAGATTTTCAAGTATAGCATATTAGATGTAAAATATCAATGGTTTATATTGAGAATTTTTTGACAAAACCAAAGGAAAATCTGCTGTTACGAAGTGTCAAAGATGTCATAAAATTTCGTGATGATTTGGATAGAAAAAACATAGTAGCAAGATCAAACAGACAGTGCTATACAGTTGGAATTCTGCAATGTATCTTTCGTCGTAGAGATGAAAACTTTATGACGAAAAGTTTATACAGCAATATAGGAATAATTTTTTTGAGATTTTCAAATAAAGATAACTAACTTGCAGCAGTAGTAAGGTAGAAAACCAGAACCTGCTGCAATTCACGGGGAGATAAAAGGATGATCCGCGGTGGTGGAGATAATGGCGGAATTCGACGACGACCTTTTAAGCAATTTTGAGAATTGCTTTGGGTGGTTGTAGAGGGTTGATGGATGGCTGTGGAAGGGCAGCGAAATACCAAGAATGCTGCTCTGATACCAGGTGTTAGAACCCTTGCAGATTCTAAACTTGGGGTTGATCTCTTTAGGGGATCGGCCTCCTTGGAACTCTATAGGGGTTCCTCCCTCCAAGTGCTGCTCAAAGGCTGTAGAAAAGTTTCATCTATTGCTTGAGAAAAGAGAAGGAATACATGGCTATTTATAGGGCTTCTAAACCCTAACTCCTAATGGGACTCCTACTTAAGACTCTTACTTCTAACCAACTCCTAATAGGACTCCTACTCAAGACTCCTATTCCCTTACAACTCCTAATTCTTCTCTAAGAAAAAACCTCCTACATGAATGTCCATCTCAATTAGGACTCTCCTAACTAGAGTCCTAACAGAATGTCCCTCTCAATTAGGACTCTCCTAGCTAGAGTCCTAACATAGATGACAGCAAAGGTTTGATAGAAATCAGTGGAAGTTGCAGCAAGTATGTGCTGTCTTGTAAGAGCAGAATTATCGTCGAAGAAACAGCGGTTTCTCAACGAAATTTCCACCAAAAACTTAAGAGAATTGAGGAGGGAATTGACAGCAAAATCACAGTTTATATGACAATAAGGATGTCTAATTTAATCAAGAAAATTTTGGAAGTATAACAGCAAGGAAATTGGTGCTGCGATAGTATAATTCTTGTCAAAAAATTTCAGCAGATTACGATAAAAATTCGCAGCAACACAAAATTGTTTTTAGAGATGAATTCCTCAATAGATCAATCTTAGATGGAAGCCAAGATAATCTATGAAGTGTATAAGAAATTTCATTCAAAAAAGATTGCAAATAGATGGGTTAAGGCAACAATATACGGCTGAAATTTTCTGTAGCACAGATTTTTAAGTATAGCAGATTGGATGTAAAAGATTAGTAGTTTATATTGAGAATTTTTTGATGAAACCAAAGGGAAATCTACTGTTAGCAAGTGTCAAAGCTATCCTAAAAATTTCAAAGAGATTTGGATAGAAACAACATAGTATCAAGATCAAACAAACAGTGCTATGCGGCTGAAAATTTTCAGTGCAAATTTTCAAGTATAGCATATTAGACGTAAAATATCAATGGTTTATATTGAGAATTTTTTGACAAAACCAAAGAAAAATCTGCTGTTAGAAAGTGTCAAAGATGTCATAAAAAATACGTAGAGATTTGGATAGAAAAAACACAGTAGCAAGACCAAACAGACAGTAAGTACTATGCGGTTGGAATTATGCAATGTATGTATCTTTCATTGTAAAGATAAAAACTTTGTGACGAAAAGTTTATGCTGCAATATAAGAAATTTTTTTTTGAGATTTTTGAAAAAGGATAACTAAATTGCAGCAGCAGTAAGGTAGGAAACCAGAACCTGTTGCAATTCACGGGGAGATCAAAGGATGATCCGTGGTGGTGGAGATGATGGCGGAATTTGGCGATGATCTTTTAAGCAACTGTGGGAATTGCTTTGGGCGATTGTGGAGGGTTGATGGATGGCTGTGGAAGGGCAGCGAGATGCCAAGAATGCTGCTCTGATACCAGGTGTTAGAACCCTTACAGATTCTAAACTTGGGGTTGATCTTTTTAGGGGATCGGCCTCCTTGGAACTCTATAGGGGTTCCTCCCTCCAAGTTGCTGCTCAAAGGCTGCAGAAAAGATTTATCTATTGCTTATAAAAAGAGGTGGAATACATGACTATTTATAGGGCTTCTAAACCCTAACTCCTAATAGGACTTTTACTTAAGACTCATACTTCTAACCAACTCCTAATAGGACTCCTACTCAAGACTCCTACTTCTAGCCAACTCCTAATAGGACTCCTACTCAAGACTCCTATTCCTTTACAACTCCTTATTCTTCTCTAAGAAATAACCTCCTAACCCTAGCCGGCCACTTCACCTCTTTAATAGGGGTTGGCTTAGGTAGGTTTTACATGAATGTCCCTTTCAATTAGGACTCTCCTAGCTAGAGTCCTAACATAATGGCACTTGGCTGGGTCTGGAGTTCTCTTTGGGTAGTCATATTTGGTGGGTGGCTTTGGGCTGTCTCCAAGCACCTATTTAAAACTTCCGTCTGGCTATTGGTTTGTGGGTGATATGTCGTACTCCTTTTCAATTTAGTACCCTGCATATGGAATAACTTTGTCCAAAATCTGCTCTTGAAGATGCAAGTAGAATTTGTCATAAGCACAATGCGTCCCTAATAGTATAATTCTTTTAAGTCCCAATTGTAATGAGCCATGGGGCTTGGTGCTTCCTCCAATTTTTTTATAATCTTACTAGTATCTAAATCTTCTTGCCTTTCCATCTTAATATCCTCAAGGAAGTCGCTGGTCGGAAGTGAAACGGCCGAAACTTCAACTTGCTCGGGTAGCTGCGAAAGCGCATCTGCAAGAACATTCTCTTTCCCCTTTTTGTAAGTTATTTCAAAATCAAATCCAAGAAGTTTTGTTACCCATTTTTGCTGCTCAGGGGATGGTATCTTTCACTCCAAAAAGTACTTGAGGCTTTTATGGTCGGTTTTATTTTGAAATCGTCGACCAATCAAATAGGGTCTCCACCTCGTTGCTGCGCGCACAATGGCGAGCATCTCCTTATCATATGTTAACTTATTTTGATGGGAGAGAGATAATAATGACTTCAGATGCGTCGGCCTCAATAATGAAGAGTCGGTTAAAATCTGGTAGTGTTAGCACCGGCGTCGTCGTCATAGTTGCCTTAAGTTTGTCGAAGGCAACAGAGGCTTTGTCTGACCATTGGAAGACATCTTTTTTCAGTAAGGAAGTAAGTGGTGCACTGATCTCGCCATAGTTTTTCACGAACTTGCAGTAGTAGCCTGTTAAACCTAGAAAGCCATGTAGCAATTTTACGTTCCTCGGGGTAGGCCAGTTTTGCATTGCTTCAATTTTGAAGGGGTCCACTATCACACCTTCCTCTGATATGATATGCCCAAGATATTCCACCTTCTGTTGAAGAAAGCAAAATTCATAATGGTTGTTGTGTGTTCAAAATGTGATTTTCGGTATGTCTTCTTCGCACACTCATATTTGATGATACCCGGATCAAAGGTCCAGCTTTGTAAAGATTTGTGCTCCCTTTCATCTAGTAATTCATCTTCTATTGGAATAAGGTATTTGTCCTTGATGGTTAATGCCATTGAGAGCTCGGTAATCAACGCATATTCGCCATGTTTCGTCCTTCTTGCGTACAAGTAGCACCGGTGAAGAATAGAGGTTGCAACTTGGCCGAATAACTCCTGTTTTGAGCATTTCTTTTACAATCCTTTTTATTTCATCCTTTTGGAGATATAGATATTGATATGACCGAGTATTTGCTGGAGGTTTGCTTGAAAGAATCATTATATAATGATCATGTCGACGGGTAAGAGGTAGGTTGTACGGTTCGTCAAATATATCTGAAAATTCAGCAAGCAAAGGATATAGGTTTGGATCTTCAAATTGTATTGGCTCTCCCTTAGTTTGCTGCTCAAGTTGTATAAAAAATCTGCTGCATGCTTTATGCAAAACCTTCTCCATTTGTTGTGTGCAAATCGTCGTTATGTCGCCCCCACGTTTCCCGTTCAGTATCACCAGTTTCTCCTTACTATAAAATTTTATAATTAGTTGCATAAAATTCCAAAAAATATCACCTAATGTCGTCAACCATTTAATTATGAACATGGCCTTATGATCATCAGGAGGGAGAAGGAAGAAATCTGCAATTATCTCTTGGTCCTGCAATAATAGTTTCTCCTACGGGCGCTTACGATCACAATTCAAAATCCGTCCGTCGACGACCTTAACGTCAAACCTGCTGCAATTCTCAATAGGTAAGGCCATCTCAATAGGTGCTATGCGGCTGGAATTCTGCAATGTATCTTTCGTTGTAGAGATGAAAACTTTGTGACGAAAGGTTTATGCAGCAATATAGGAATAGTTTTTTTTTTTGGATTTTCGAATAAGGATAACTAAATTGCAGCAGCAGTAAGGTAGGAAACTGTTAGGACTCTAGCTTAGAGAGTCCTAATTGAGAGGGACATTCATGTAAAATTGTTAGGACTCTAGATAGGAGAGTCCTAATTGAGAGGGACATTCTGTTAGGATTCTAGCTAGGAGAGTCCTAATTGAGAGGGGCATTCATGTAGGAGGTGTTTTCTTAGAGAAGAATTAGGAGTTGTAAGGGAATAGGAGTCTTGACTAGGAGTCCTATTAGGAGTTGGTTAGAAGTAAGAGTCTTAAGTAGGAGTCCTATTAGGAGTTAGGGTTTAGAAGCCCTATAAATAGCCATGTATTCCTTCTCTTTTGATAGGCAATAGATGAATATTTTCTGCAGCCTTTGAGCAGCAACTTGGAGGGAGGAACCCCTATAGAGTTCCAAGGAGGCCGATCCCCTAAAGAGATCAACCCCAAGTTTAGAATCTGCAAGGGTTCTAACACCTGGTATCAGAGCAACGTTCTTGGCGTCTCGCTGCCGTTCCACAGCCATCCATCAACCCTCTACAACCATCCAAAGCAATTCCCACAATTGCTTAAAAGATCGTCACTGAATTCTGTCATCATCTCCACCACCACGGATCATCCTTTGATCTCCCCGTGAATTGCAACAGGTTTTGGTTTCCTACCTTACTGCTGCTGCAATTTAGTTATCCTTCTTCGAAAATCCAAAAAAAAAAAAAAATCGTTCCTATATTGCTGCATAAACTTTTCGTCACAAAGTTTTCATCTCTACGACGAAAGATACATTGGAGAATTCCAGCCGCATAGCACCATCTGTTTGATCTTGCTACTGTGCTTTTTCTATCCAAATTTCTACGAAATTTTTATGACATTTTTTACACTTCTTAACAGTGGATTTCCCTTTGGTTTCATCGAAAAATTCTTAATATAAACTACTAATCTTTTATGTCCAATCTGCTGCACTTGAATTGTAGAATTCAAGCCGCATTGCACCATCTTTTTTATCTTGCTACTGTACTTTTTCTATCCAAATTTCTATGCAATTTTTATGACATCTTTGACACTTCCTAATAGTAGATTTCCCTTTGGTTTCATTGAAAAATTCTCAATATAAACTACTGATCTTTTTTGTCCAATCTGCTCCACTTGAAAATCTATGCTGCATAAAATTTCAGCTGCATATCATTGCCTTAACCCTTCTATTTGCAATCTTTTTGAATGAAATTTCTTATACACTTCATAGATCATCTTGGCTTCCATCTAAGATTGATCTATTAAGAAATTCATCTCTAAAAACGATTTTATGTTGCTGCAAATTTTCATCGTAACCCGCTGAAATTTTTCGACGATAATTCTGCAATTGCAACTTGCACCAATTTCCTTGCTGTTATACTGCCGAAATTTTTTTGATTAAATTGGATATTCTTGCTATCATATAAACTATGATTTTGCTATCAATTCCCTCCTCAATTCTCCCAAGCTTTTGGTGGAAATTACGTCGAGAAACCGTTGATTCTTCGACGACAATTCTACTCTTACAAGACAGCACATACTTGCTGCAACTTCCACGGATTTCTGTCAAACCTTTGCTACCATTTACCACAGATCCAAAACTTTCATCCACAGCCCTAAAACTCTACCAAACCACACCCTCAAACTGCACCCAAAACAGCCACAAAACAAGCCTAAACCGCAGCCTACATCCACCAATCCACCAACACTTTCGACCATCACTTCTCTCAACCTATACATGCCTTTAACCCAACAGCAAAAGAGAGATCTTAACATCATTGATTTGGGGCCATATACTATGGCATCTAAGGAGGCAATCAATGCTAAATTCGAAGCCTTGGAGGCGCGAATGGAGGATAAGATTCGGACGCTCTTTGCCGAAATCAGATTGGGCCGACCACTAAGCCCGAAGAAATCATATCAAGGAGAGAGCTTTGCCCAATCACACCAAGCCCGAAGAGATGACTTCCAATGGAGGGTAGGCTCTATGACCAACCCCAACTATCCATGCATGAGAGTGGACTTCCCTAGATGGGAAGAAGGAGACCCGATTGGTTGGATCTCGCGCGCGGAGCGATATTTTCGATACCACAAAACCGCGGATGTATCTATGGTGAAAATTGCAGCTATACATCTTGAAGGGGATGCTATACAGTGGTTTGACTGGTTTGAACATACTTATGGAGTCCTTTCATGGCGTCAATTCAAAGAAGGACTGTTGATTCGCTTCAGACCAACCGATTACGAGAATATTGACGAACAACTAGCAAAGATCCAACAAACCTCCACCATTCAGGAGTACCAAACCAGGTTTGAAAGGTTATCTAATCAAACTCATGATTGGTCTTAAAAACAGCTATTGAGGACCTTCATTGAGGGCTTGAAGCCGGAGATCTGAGGAGAAGTTAAAGCGCGACAACCGTATACGCTTATGGCAGCCATCTCTTTCGCACGACATCAAGAGGAGCAATTGAACCATGAAGCTCGGAGGACTAGGGTCACTCCTCAACCAGTAATATTGAAGCCCTCAGCCCCCCCTACTGTCGACCAAGTCCCTGCACCAAAGAGGTTAACAGGAGAAGAGCTTCGGGAGCGATATGCGAAGGGGTTATGTTGGCATTGTGACGAGCCGTCGAGCCGTGAGCATCGCTGTAGTAAAGGAGGACTTCTTATGATTGAATCGATAGAAGAAGAGGTCATTGAACATCCAAAAGAGAGCCTTGAACATGTAGAAGAAGATGCGGAAGAAGAGCCACAACCGACTAACGTTACAGTACACGCACTAGCCAGCTACTCAAACCCGCAAACGATGAAAGTTGGAGGCCTTCTCAAACAACAACCGATCACTATTTTCATCGACACGGGCAGTACTACTAACTTCCTATATAGTAAGCTTGTTGTTTGGATAGCATTACCTATCGAGAATCGCTGCAGGTTTGATGTTAAGGTCATCAACGGACGGATTTTGAATTGTGATCGTGGGCGCCCGCAGGAGAAACTATTGTTGAAGGACCAAGAGATAATTGCAGATTTCTTCCTTCTCCCTCTTAACAATCAAGAGGCCATGCTCAAAATTAAATGGTTGACGACATTAGGTGATATTTTTTAGAATTTTATGAAACTAATTATGAAATTTTACAGTAAGGAGAAACAGGTGACATTGCACGGGAAACGTGGGGGCGACATAACAACGATTTGCACACAACAAATGGAGAATGTTTTGCATAAAGCATGCAGTGGCTTTTTGGTACAACTTGAGCAGTAAACTAAGGGAGAGCCAATAGAATTTGAAGATCTAAATCTACTTCCTTTGCTTACTGAATTTTCAAATATATTTGACGAACAGTGCAACCTACCTTTTACCCGTCGGCATGATCATTATATAACGATTCTTCCAGGCAAATCTTCAGTAAATACAGTATCTATATCTCCAGAAGGATGAAATAGAAAGGATTATAAAAGAGATGCTCGAAACAGGAGTTATTCGGCCGAGTTGCAACCTCTACTCTTCACCGGTGCTACTTGTACACAAGAAGGACGGAACATGACAAATATGCGTTGATTACCGAGCTCTCAATGGCATAACCATCAAGGATAAATACCCTATTCCAGTACTAGATGAATTGCTATATGAAAGGGAGCACAAATCTTCACAAAGATGGACCTTTGATCCGGGTATTATCAAATACGAGTGTACGAAGAAGTCATACCGAAAACCGCCTTTCGAACACACAACGGCCACTAGAAATTTTTACTTTCTTCAACAAAAGTTGGGATATCTTGGGCATATCATATCAGAGGAAGGTGTGACGGTGGACCCCTTCAAAATTGGAGCAATGCAAAACTGGCTGACCCCGAGAAAAATAAAATTGTTATATGGCTTTCTGGGTTTAACAGGCTACTACCGTAAGTTCGTGAAAAACTATGGAAATATCAGTGCACCACTTACTTCCTTACTAGAAAAAGATGTCTTCCAATGGTTGGACAGAGCCTCCGCTGCCTTCGACAAACTTAAGGCAGCCATGACGACGACGCTGGTGCTAACACTACCAGATTTCAACCGACCCTTCATTATTGAGGTCGACACATCTGGAGTCAGAATTGGAGCCATTCTCATGCAAGATGGTCAACCACTCACATACATTAGGAAGGCATTATCTCCCTCCCATCAAAATAAGTCAACATATGATAAGGAGATGCTTGCCATTGTGCGCGCAGCAACGAGGTGGAGACCCTACTTGATTGGTCGACGATTTCAAATTAAAACCGACCATAAAAGCCTCGAGTACTTTTTGGAGCGAAAGATATCATCCCCTGAGCAGCAAAAATGGGTAACAAAACTTCTTAGATTTGATTATGAAATAACTTACAAAAAGGGGAAAGAGAATGTTCTTGCAGATGCGCTTTCGCAGCTTGATACCGGGGAGGGAAAAATGCAAAATGGATATCGATAGAAAACCGATATAACAGTTGTTCAGATAGAAAATGTAACAAAAGGCAAGGAACGCACCTTGAAGAAACTTCGATAAAACGATATATAGCTCACCACCAAGTTTAAAAATCAAAAGGGATACAGAAGATCACCACCCTAATGATAATAAACAAGGATACAGAACTGAAAGCGAAAGACTCACCACTCAAGGACGCATCCAAGAGATACAGAGTTCAAAAGAGCACTCCAAGAGAGCTTCTATCAATATCCTCAGTTTTCTAAAAGTCCTTTCTAAGTCCTAAACACCAAAATAAATACTAGTGCATGAAACAACCCTTCATGCATAGGGAATTTTGAAATTAAGTGTTTACAACTTCTAACCAACTATTTTAATGCCCTCATTGGTAATGAAGAAATGTTCACAGCTGCCAACCAACTCCTTTAATGCATTCCTTTGTCTTGAAGAAAAGCACCTTGAAACAGCTTTAACTTTGTGCAGAGAATATGCTGATGAGCTGTCATTTTTTTAGTGTGCTGAGATAAAGATTATGAGGCATCATTATTAACTGAAAAAGATACTAGATCATAATCAAGGCTCATATAATCAGATTGTAGTAAATTAGACACTCCCGTGTCAATCTCCCCCGGTTGAATGAGACTTGTCCTCAAGTCTTCGTTTGATTCATCAACATGATTATAAAAAGGACTCAAATCAGCCATATTAAATGTTGGGGATACTCCGTAATCTTCAGGTAGCTCTATCTCATAAGCATTTCTGCCAATTCTCTTAAGCACCTTGAATGGACCATCAGCCTTTGGTTTCAATTTTCCAAATTTGCCTGGTGGAAACCTCTCCTTCCTTAGATGAATCCAGACCAAATCACCTGCATTAAACTCCACATGTTTTCTGTGTTTGTTGGCAGCATGCATGTACCTCTCATTTTGCTTCTCAATGGTTGCTTTCACACCCTCATGTAGCTTCTTTATCTGCTTAGCTCTTTCATCAGCATCTCCACTAAATTGCTTTGTTATAGAGTGAGGGATTAAGTCCAAAGAACCAGTAGGATTAGCACCATAAACTACCTCAAAAGGACTCTTACCAATACTATGATGCATAGAACGATTTTAAGCAAACTCAATTTGTGGAAGAATGACATCCTATTGCTTAATATTCTTGCCAACATAGCTTCTAAGTAAATTTCCCAAGCTTCGGTTTGTTACCTCACTTTGCTCATCGGTTTGTGGATGATGCGAGCTACTGAAATTCAAAGAAGTACCCAGCTTCCTCCAAAGAGTTCTCCAAAAATGACTAACAAATTTTGAATCTCGATCAGACACCATAGTTCTTGGAATACCATGCAATTTAATAATCTCCTTAAAATATAAATCAGCAATATGAGATGCATCATTTGATTTATTGCATGGAACAAAGTGAGACATTTTTGAAAATCTATCAACAACAACCATGATAGAATCCTTGTTCCTTTGAGTTCTTGGCAGTCCCAAAACGAAATCAAGACTCACATCCTCCCATGGAGCATTTGGCACTGGCAATGGAGTGTACAACCCAGAATTTTGACTTCTTATTTTTGCCAAATGACATAATCGGCATTGCTTCACATGTCTATCCACATCTCTGAACATTTTAGGCCAGTAGAAATTTGATTGAACAAGAGCTAGAGTCTTGTCCCTACCGAAATGTCCTCCCAAAACACCACCATGAGCTTCAGCTAGAATTACTTGTCTCAAAGAACAAGTTGGAACACATAAAGCATTAGCTCGAAAAAGAAAACCATCAAAGATCGAAAATTGTTGAAAGGAACCTGATTTGCAATTCTGCCATATCGAGCCAAAATCCACATCATTCTCATATAGATCTTTGAATGTTTCAAATCCAACCACTTTGACTTCCATTGCTGATAATAAAGAATGCTTTCTGCTCAATGCGTCAGCAACTACATTTTGAACACCAGATTTGTGCTTGATTGTAAAGTTGTAAGATTGTAAGAACTCCACCCAAGCTGCATGCCTCTTGTTTAGCTTGTGCTGATGATTAATGAACTTTAATGCCTCGTGATCAGAATATAGAACAAATGGCTTGGCGAGAAGATATTGACTCCAATGAGACAAAGCTCGATAAATCGCATAAAACTCCTTATCATAAGTAGAGTATTTCTTTCTTGTATCATTCAGCTTTTCACTAAAAAATACAATGGGCCTTCCGTCTTGACTCAAAACAGCACCAATTCCCACATTAGATGCATCACATTCAACTTCAAACACATTATCAAAATTTGGTAGAACTAAGATAGGAGCCTTAGTAACCTTTCTTTTCAAATGCTCAAAAGCATCGTTAGCCTCACTAGTCCATTTGAATTTATCACATTTCAGACATTCGGTGATTGGAGCGACAATAGAGCTGAAACTCTTAATGAATCTTCTATAAAAAGATGTTAAGTCATGGAAACTCCTCACATCATGTAATGAAGCAGGTGTTGGCCAATTGAGAATAGCTTCCACCTTACTTTGATCCATCATGATTCCATCTTTTGAAACAACATATCCCAAAAACACCACACTAGAAGTAAAGAAATCACATTTGTTTAGATTAGCATAAAGTTTTTGCTGCCTCAAAATAAGAAAGATTTCTTTCAGATGACTCATATGCTCCTCTTCACTCTTGCTGTACACCAATATATCGTCAAAATAAACAACAACAAATATTCCAATGAATGGCTTAAGTATGTGATTCATAAATCTCATGAATGTGCTAGGAGCATTAGATAGTCCAAATGGCATAACCAACCATTCATATAAGCCTTCTCTAGTTTTAAACGCTGTTTTCCACTCATCTCCGGGCCTCATTCTTATTTGGTGATAGCCACTCCTCAAATCAATTTTTGAGAAAATACAAGCGCCACACAATTGATCAAGTAAGTCATCTAACCTTGGAATAGGAAAGCGATAGTCCACTGTGATTTTGTTGATGGTGCGACTGTCCACGCACATTCTCCAAGAACCATCTTTCTTAGGCACCAACAAGGCTGGAACTGCACAGGGACTCATGCTCTCCTGAATTAACCCCTTTTTCACTAATTCATCAACTTGCCTTTGAAGTTCTTCATGTTCTTTAGGACTCATTCTGTACGCAGCCTTATTAGGTAGAACAGCCCCCGGAATAAGATCAATGTGATGTTGAATGTCTCTCAAAGGTGGAAGGCCATGTGGAATCTCTTCCGGTATAACATCTTGAAATTCTTCTAGGATTGGTTGCATGATTTTCGGTGTCTCCTTATGTTGTTCGTTCTCCTCTACTACCATTTGGGCCAAAACATGACCGCCCTTGTCCAATTCATATCTGCATTCTCTATAAGAAATAAAAGCACTAACTTCCTTCTTTGGCGCACTGATTTCGGAAGGTTGTAATGGAGCTAAGATAATCTTCTTTTCATTCAGTCTAAAAGAATAAGTATGTTTATAACCATCATACAACACTCTTCTATCATAATGCCAAGGTCTTCCCAATAGTAAATGACACGCATCCATAGGGGCAACATCACACCACACTTTATCTTTATAATACTTGCCAATAGAAAATGAAACTAAACATCTTTTAGTTACCTTGATGTCATTTCCTCTTTGCAACCAACATAATTGGTATGGATGTGGATGAGGGATCGTATCCAACTTCAGCTTCTGCACCATCTCCAAAGAAACCACGTTCTCAAAACTGCCACTGTCGATGATCACGAAGCACACCTTGCCAAGAGAAGTGCATTTAGTGTGAAACACATTTTTTCTCACCCAACTTTCATCGTCGGCCACATATGACACTTGTAAACTACATTGCAATACAATAGACAAACCATGATCAGCATAAGTAATCTCTTCCTCATCATCATCGTATTTTGGTTCGTTGTCAGTTTCATCTTCTCCTCCATCACTATGATCTTCAACCAAAGTTACAATCCTCTTATTTGGACAATCTGATGCGATATGCCCAAAACCATGACATTTGAAGCATTTTCGGCCACTTGGGGTAGAAGAATTAGGTGTTTTTTTGCTGCCAGCAGATTCTTCACCCTTTTCTTGCACCTTCGATATCACCTTGCTTTGGACAGTAGGCTTGGAACTTCCTCCTTTTGTGTAGCCTTCTTTTGAGCTATACCGAAAACTCTTTTCAAACTTCTGTTGCTTTTCAACTTTTAATGCCAGCTTGCTCACATCATTTAAAGACCAATATGGCTGTAGCTGAACAACTTTAGCAATCTCATACTTCAGACCTCCCAAGTATCTTGCAATTGTTTGCTCTTCCGGTTCCACAAGCTCTCCTTTTAACATCAAATTATCAAATTCTGCAGTGTACTCCTCCACACTAAGATCTTTTTGCTTGAAATCATGTATTTTGAGAAAGATCTCTTGTCTATAATTATGAGGTAAATATTTTCTCTTTAGCTCCCTTTTCATTTTCTCCCATGTAACGATCTTACTCTTCCCCTCACGTTCTCTTTGTTTCTTCAGATTTTCCCACCAAAAAGATGCATTCCGCCTGAGTTTGAGTGCCACAAGTTTGACCTTCTTTTGTTCCGGTGGTTCATGAAAATCGAAAATTCTTTCTACTGTATTAAGCCAATCGATAAAGTCATCAACATTTATTTTGCCTTCAAATTCAGGAATATCAAATCTGGGGTTATATTTATTCTGCCACTCGTCTTGGACTTCATTTCTTCTCCGACATCTTCTCGACTCCCTTGGAAGAAGTGTATCATCATCAGAAGTAAACTCTCGAGCTTCATTTTCATATTTGTTATGTCTACTCTGAAGTTCATCGATTATCTCATTTTTATCTTGTAGGCTACGCAGCAATTTTCATAGCTGCAGCCTCAATGACTCAGCGTCATCTTCGTGATCGCTACCTTCACCAACTACATCTTTTCCATTCCGCCTTGCCATGATCTCTAGCCTTTAGCTTTGATACCAAACTAATACCGGGGAGGGAAAAATGCAAAATGGATGTCGATAGAAAACCGATATAACAGTTGTTCAGATAGAAAATGTAACAAAAGGCAAGGAACGCACTTTGAAGAAACTTCGATAAAACGATATATAGCTCACCACCAAGTTTAAAAATCAAAAGGGATACAGAAGATCACCACCCTAATGCTAATAAACAAGGATACATAACTGAAAGCGAAAGACTCACCACTCAAGGACGCATCCAAGAGATACAGAGTTCAAAAGAGCACTCCAAGAGAGCTTCTACCAATATCCTCAGTTTTCTAAAAGTCCCTTCTATGTCCTAAACACCAAAATAAATACTAGTGCATGAAACAACCCTTCATGCATAGGGAATTTCGAAATTAAGTGTTTACAGCTTCTAACCAACTATTTTAATGCCCTCATTGGTAATGAAGAAATGTTCACAGCTGCCAACCAACTCCTTTAATGCATTCCTTTGTCTTGAAGAAAAGCACCTTGAAACAGCTTTAACTTTGTGCAGAGAATATGCTGATGAGCTGTCATTTTTTTAGTGTGCTGAGATAAAGATTATGAGGCATCATTATTGACTGAAAAAGATACTAGATCATAATCAAGGCTCATATAATCAGATTGTAGTAAATTAGACACTCCCGTGTCAATCTCCCCCGGTTGAATGAGACTTGTCTCAAGTCTTCGTTTGATTCATCAACATGATTATAAAAAGGACTCAAATCAGCCACATTAAATGTTGGGGATACACCGTAATCTTCAGGTAGCTCTATCTCATAAGCATTTCTGCCAATTCTCTTAAGCACCTTGAATGGACCATCAGCCTTTGGTTTCAATTTTCCAAATTTGCCTGGTGGAAACCTCTCCTTCCTTAGATGAATCCAGACCAAATCACCTGCATTAAACTCCACATGTTTTCTGTGTTTGTTGGCAGCATGCATGTACCTCTCATTTTGCTTCTCAAAGGTTGCTTTCACACCCTCATGCAGCTTCTTTATCTGCTTAGCTCTCTTTTATCAGCATCTCCACTAAATTGCTTTGTTATAGAGTGAGGGATTAAGTCCAAAG
This sequence comes from Musa acuminata AAA Group, assembly GCF_036884655.1. Classification (NCBI taxonomy): domain Eukaryota; kingdom Viridiplantae; phylum Streptophyta; class Magnoliopsida; order Zingiberales; family Musaceae; genus Musa; species Musa acuminata. The sequence continues at coordinate 22,932,055 of NC_088340.1, forward strand.
GACCAGTAAGATTAGCACCATAAACTACCTCAAAAGGACTCTTAGCAATACTATGATGCATAGAACGATTGTAAGCAAACTCAATTTGTGGAAGAATGATATCCCATTGCTTAATATTCTTGCCAACATAGCTTCTAAGTAAATTTCCCAAGCTTCGGTTTGTTACCTCAGTTTGCCCATCGGTTTGTGGATGATGCGAGTTACTGAAATTCAAAGAAGTACCCAGCTTCCTCCAAAGAGTTCTCCAAAAATGACTAACAAATTTTGAATCTCGATCAGACACCATAGTTCTTGGAATACCATGCAATTTAATAATCTCCTTAAAATATAAATCAGCAATATGAGATGCATCATTTGATTTATTGCATGGAACAAAGTGAGACATTTTTGAAAATCTATCAATAACAACCATGATAGAATCCTTGTTCCTTTGAGTTCTTGGCAGTCCCAAAACGAAATCAAGACTCACATCCTCCCATGGAGCATTTGGCACTGGCAATGGAGTGTACAACCCAGAATTTTGACTTCTTATTTTTGCCAAATGACATAATCGGCATTGCTTCACATGTCTATCCACATCTCTGAACATTTTAGGCCAGTAGAAATTTGATTGAACAAGAGCTAAAGTCTTGTCCCTACCGAAATGTCCTCCCAAAACACCACCATGAGCTTCAGCTAGAATTACTTGTCTCAAAGAACAAGTTGGAACACATAAAGCATTAGCTCGAAAAAGAAAACCATCAAAGATCGAAAATTGTTGAAAGGAACCTGATTTGCAATTCTACCATATCGAGCCAAAATCCACATCATTCTCATATAGATCTTTGAATGTTTCAAATCCAACCACTTTGACTTCCATTGCTGATAATAAAGAATGCTTTCTGCTCAATGCGTCAGCAACTACATTTTGAACACCAGATTTGTGCTTGATTGTAAAGTTGTAAGATTGTAAGAACTCCACCCAAGCTGCATGCCTCTTGTTTAGCTTGTGCTGATGATTAATGAACTTTAATGCCTCGTGATCAGAATATAGAACAAATGGCTTGGCGAGAAGATATTGACTCCAATGAGACAAAGCTCGATAAATCGCATAAAACTCCTTATCATAAGTAGAGTATTTCTTTCTTGTATCATTCAGCTTTTCACTAAAAAATACAATGGGCCTTCCGTCTTGACTCAAAACAGCACCAATTCCTACATTAGATGCATCACATTCAACTTCAAACACATTATCAAAATTTGGTAGAACTAAGATAGGAGCCTTAGTAACCTTTCTTTTCAAATGCTCAAAAGCATCGTTAGCCTCACTAGTCCATTTGAATTTATCACATTTCAGACATTCGGTGATTGGAGCGACAATAGAGCTGAAACTCTTAATGAATCTTCTATAAAAAATGTTAAGCCATGGAAACTCCTCACATCATGTAATGAAGCAGGTGTTGGCCAATTGAGAATAGCTTCCACCTTACTTTGATCCATCATGATTCCATCTTTTGAAACAACATATCCCAAAAACACCACACTAGAAGTAAAGAAATCACATTTGTTTAGATTAGCATAAAGTTTTTGCTGCCTCAAAATAAGAAAGATTTCTTTCAGATGACTCATATGCTCCTCTTCACTCTTGCTGTACACCAATATATCGTCAAAATAAACAACAACAAATATTCCAATGAATGGCTTAAGTATGTGATTCATAAATCTCATGAATGTGCTAGGAGCATTAGATAGTCCAAATGGCATAACCAACCATTCATATAAGCCTTCTCTAGTTTTAAACGCTGTTTTCCACTCATCTCCGGGCCTCATTCTTATTTGGTGATAGCCACTCCTCAAATCAATTTTTGAGAAAATACAAGCACCACACAATTGATCAAGTAAGTCATCTAACCTTGGAATAGGAAAGCGATAGTCCACTGTGATTTTGTTGATGGTGCGACTGTCCACGCACATTCTCCAAGAACCATCTTTCTTAGGCACCAACAAGGCTGGAACTGCACAGGGACTCATGCTCTCTTGAATTAACCCCTTTTTCACTAATTCATCAATTTGCCTTTGAAGTTCTTCATGTTCTTTAGGACTCATTCTGTACGCAGCCTTATTAGGTAGAACAGCCCCCGGAATAAGATCAATGTGATGTTGAATGTCTCTCAAAGGTGGAAGGCCATGTGGAATCTCTTCCGGTATAACATCTTGAAATTCTTCTAGGATTGGTTGCATGATTTTCGGTGTCTCCTTATGTTGTTCGTTCTCCTCTACTACCATTTGGGCCAAAACATGACCGCCCTCGTCCAATTCATATCTGCATTCTCTATAAGAAATAAAAGCACTAACTTCCTTCTTTGGCGCACTGATTTCGGAAAGTTGTAATGGAGCTAAGATAATCTTCTTTTCATTCACTTTAAAAGAATAAGTATGTTTATAACCATCATACAACACTCTTCTATCATAATGCCAAGGTCTTCCCAATAGTAAATGACAAGCATCCATAGGGGCAACATCACACCACACTTTATCTTTATAATACTTGCCAATAGAAAATGAAACTAAACATCTTTTAGTTACCTTGATGTCATTTCCTTTTTGCAACCAACATAATTGGTATGGATGTGGATGAGGGATCGTATCCAACTTCAGCTTCTGCACCATCTCCAAAGAAACCACGTTCTCAAAACTGCCACTGTCGATGATCACGAAGCACACCTTGCCAAGAGAAGTGCATTTAGTGTGAAACACATTTTTTCTCACCCAACTTTCATCGTCGGCCACATATAACACTTGTAAACTACATTGCAATACAATAGACAAACCATGATCAGCATAAGTAATCTCTTCCTCATCATCATCGTATTTTGGTTCGTTGTCAGTTTCATCTTCTCCTCCATCACTATGATCTTCAACCAAAGTTACAATCCTCTTATTTGGACAATCTGATGCGATATGCCCAAAACCATGACATTTGAAGCATTTTCGGCCACTTGGGGTAGAAGAATTAGGTGTTTTTTTGCTGCCAGCAGATTCTTCACCCTTTTCTTGCACCTTCGATATCACCTTGCTTTGGACAGTAGGCTTGGAACTTCCTCCTTTTGTGTAGCCTTCTTTTGAGCTATACCGAAAACTCTTTTCAAACTTCTGTTGCTTTTCAACTTTTAATGCCAGCTTGCTCACATCATTTAAAGACCAATATGGCTGTAGCTGAACAACTTTAGCAATCTCATACTTCAGACCTCCCAAGTATCTTACAATTGTTTGCTCTTCCGGTTCCACAAGCTCTCCTTTTAACATCAAATTATCAAATTCTGCAGTGTACTCCTCCACACTAAGATCTTTTTGCTTGAAATCATGTATTTTGAGAAAGATCTCTTGTCTATAATTATGAGGTAAATATTTTCTCTTTAGCTCCCTTTTCATTTTCTCCCATGTAACGATCTTACTCTTCCCCTCACGTTCTCTTTGTTTCTTCAGATTTTCCCACCAAAAAGATGCATTCCGCCTGAGTTTGAGTGCCACAAGTTTGACCTTCTTTTGTTCCGGTGGTTCATGAAAATCGAAAATTCTTTCTACTGTATTAAGCCAATCGATAAAGTCATCAACATTTATTTTGCCTTCAAATTCAGGAATATCAAATCTGGGGTTATATTTATTCTGCCACTCGTCTTGGACTTCATTTCTTCTCCGACATCTTCTCGACTCCCTTGGAAGAAGTGTATCATCATCAGAAGTAAACTCTCGAGCTTCATTTTCATATTTGTTATGTCTACTCTGAAGTTCATCGATTATCTCATTTTTATCTTGTAGGCTACGCAGCAATTTTCGTAGCTGCAGCCTCAATGACTCAGCGTCATCTTCGTGATCGCTACCTTCACCAACTACATCTTTTCCATTCCGCCTTGCCATGATCTCTAGCCTTTAGCTCTGATACCAAACTAATACCGGGGAGGGAAAAATGCAAAATGGATGTCGATAGAAAACCGATATAACAGTTGTTCAGATAGAAAATGTAACAAAAGGCAAGGAACGCACTTTGAAGAAACTTCGATAAAACGATATATAGCTCACCACCAAGTTTAAAAATCAAAAGGGATACAGAAGATCACCACCCTAATGCTAATAAACAAGGATACAGAACTGAAAGCGAAAGACTCACCACTCAAGGACGCATCCAAGAGATACAGAGTTCAAAAGAGCACTCCAAGAGAGCTTCTGCCAATATCCTCAGTTTTCTAAAAGTCCCTTCTATGTCCTAAACACCAAAATAAATACTAGTGCATGAAACAACCCTTCATGCATAGGGAATTTCGAAATTAAGTGTTTACAGCTTCTAACCAACTATTTTAATGCCCTCATTGGTAATGAAGAAATGTTCACAGCTGCCAACCAACTCCTTTAATGCATTCCTTTGTCTTGAAGAAAAGCACCTTGAAACAGCTTTAACTTTGTGCAGAGAATATGCTGATGAGCTGTCATTTTTTTAGTGTGCTGAGATAAAGATTATGAGGCATCATTATTGACTGAAAAAGATACTAGATCATAATCAAGGCTCATATAATCAGATTGTAGTAAATTAGACACTCCCGTGTCAATCTCCCCCGGTTGAATGAGACTTGTCTCAAGTCTTCGTTTGATTCATCAACATGATTATAAAAAGGACTCAAATCAGCCACATTAAATGTTGGGGATACTCCGTAATCTTCAGGTAGCTCTATCTCATAAGCATTTCTGCCAATTCTCTTAAGCACCTTGAATGGACCATCAGCCTTTGGTTTCAATTTTCCAAATTTGCCTGGTGGAAACCTCTCCTTCCTTAGATGAATCTAGACCAAATCACCTGCATTAAACTCCACATGTTTTCTGTGTTTGTTGGCAGCATGCATGTACCTCTCATTTTGCTTCTCAAAGGTTGCTTTCACACCCTCATGCAGCTTCTTTATCTGCTTAGCTCTTTTATCAGCATCTCCACTAAATTGCTTTGTTATAGAGTGAGGGATTAAGTCCAAAGGACCAGTAAGATTAGCACCATAAACTACCTCAAAAGGACTCTTAGCAATACTATGATGCATAGAACGATTGTAAGCAAACTCAATTTGTGGAAGAATGATATCCCATTGCTTAATATTCTTGCCAACATAGCTTCTAAGTAAATTTCCCAAGCTTCGGTTTGTTACCTCAGTTTGCCCATCGGTTTGTGGATGATGCGAGTTACTGAAATTCAAAGAAGTACCCAGCTTCCTCCAAAGAGTTCTCCAAAAATGACTAACAAATTTTGAATCTCGATCAGACACCATAGTTCTTGGAATACCATGCAATTTAATAATCTCCTTAAAATATAAATCAGCAATATGAGATGCATCATTTGATTTATTGCATGGAACAAAGTGAGACATTTTTGAAAATCTATCAACAACAACCATGATAGAATCCTTGTTCCTTTGAGTTCTTGGCAGTCCCAAAACGAAATCAAGACTCACATCCTCCCATGGAGCATTTGGCACTGGCAATGGAGTGTACAACCCAGAATTTTGACTTCTTATTTTTGCCAAATGACAAAATCGGCATTGCTTCACATGTCTATCCACATCTCTGAACATTTTAGGCCAGTAGAAATTTGATTGAACAAGAGCTAGAGTCTTGTCCCTACCGAAATGTCCTCCCAAAACACCACCATGAGCTTCAGCTAGAATTACTTGTCTCAAAGAACAAGTTGGAACACATAAAGCATTAGCTCGAAAAAGAAAACCATCAAAGATCGAAAATTGTTGAAAGGAACCTGATTTGCAATTCTACCATATCGAGCCAAAATCGACATCATTCTCATATAGATCTTTGAATGTTTCAAATCCAACCACTTTGACTTCCATTGCTGATAATAAAGAATGCTTTCTGCTCAATGCGTCAGCAACTACATTTTGAACACCAGATTTGTGCTTGATTGTAAAGTTGTAAGATTGTAAGAACTCCACCCAAGCTGCATGCCTCTTGTTTAGCTTGTGCTGATGATTAATGAACTTTAATGCCTCGTGATCAGAATATAGAACAAATGGCTTGGCGAGAAGATATTGACTCCAATGAGACAAAGCTCGATAAATCGCATAAAACTCCTTATCATAAGTAGAGTATTTCTTTCTTGTATCATTCAGCTTTTCACTAAAAAATACAATGGGCCTTCCGTCTTGACTCAAAACAGCACCAATTCCCACATTAGATGCATCACATTCAACTTCAAACACATTATCAAAATTTGGTAGAACTAAGATAGGAGCCTTAGTAACCTTTCTTTTCAAATGCTCAAAAGCATCGTTAGCCTCACTAGTCCATTTGAATTTATCACATTTCAGACATTCGGTGATTGGAGCGACAATAGAGCTGAAACTCTTAATGAATCTTCTATAAAAAATGTTAAGCCATGGAAACTCCTCACATCATGTAATGAAGCAGGTGTTGGCCAATTGAGAATAGCTTCCACCTTACTTTGATCCATCATGATTCCATCTTTTGAAACAACATATCCCAAAAACACCACACTAGAAGTAAAGAAATCACATTTGTTTAGATTAGCATAAAGTTTTTGCTGCCTCAAAATAAGAAAGATTTCTTTCAGATGACTCATATGCTCCTCTTCACTCTTGCTGTACACCAATATATCGTCAAAATAAACAACAACAAATATTCCAATGAATGGCTTAAGTATGTGATTCATAAATCTCATGAATGTGCTAGGAGCATTAGATAGTCCAAATGGCATAACCAACCATTCATATAAGCCTTCTCTAGTTTTAAACGCTGTTTTCCACTCATCTCCGGGCCTCATTCTTATTTGGTGATAGCCACTCCTCAAATCAATTTTTGAGAAAATACAAGCACCACACAATTGATCAAGTAAGTCATCTAACCTTGGAATAGGAAAGCGATAGTCCACTGTGATTTTGTTGATGGTGCGACTGTCCACGCACATTCTCCAAGAACCATCTTTCTTAGGCACCAACAAGGCTGGAACTGCACAGGGACTCATGCTCTCTTGAATTAACCCCTTTTTCACTAATTCATCAACTTGCCTTTGAAGTTCTTCATGTTCTTTAGGACTCATTCTGTACGCAGCCTTATTAGGTAGAACAGCCCCCGGAATAAGATCAATGTGATGTTGAATGTCTCTCAAAGGTGGAAGGCCATGTGGAATCTCTTCCGGTATAACATCTTGAAATTCTTCTAGGATTGGTTGCATGATTTTCGGTGTCTCCTTATGTTGTTCGTTCTCCTCTACTACCATTTGGGCCAAAACATGACCGCCCTCGTCCAATTCATATCTGCATTCTCTATAAGAAATAAAAGCACTAACTTCCTTCTTTGGCGCACTGATTTCGGAAAGTTGTAATGGAGCTAAGATAATCTTCTTTTCATTCACTTTAAAAGAATAAGTATGTTTATAACCATCATACAACACTCTTCTATCATAATGCCAAGGTCTTCCCAATAGTAAATGACAAGCATCCATAGGGGCAACATCACACCACACTTTATCTTTATAATACTTGCCAATAGAAAATGAAACTAAATATCTTTTAGTTACCTTGATGTCATTTCCTTTTTGCAACCAACATAATTGGTATGGATGTGGATGAGGGATCGTATCCAACTTCAGCTTCTGCACCATCTCCAAAGAAACCACGTTCTCAAAACTGCCACTGTCGATGATCACGAAGCACACCTTGCCAAGAGAAGTGCATTTAGTGTGAAACACATTTTTTCTCACCCAACTTTCATCGTCGGCCACATATAACACTTGTAAACTACATTGCAATACAATAGACAAACCATGATCAGCATAAGTAATCTCTTCCTCATCATCATCGTATTTTGGTTCGTTGTCAGTTTCATCTTCTCCTCCATCACTATGATCTTCAACCAAAGTTACAATCCTCTTATTTGGACAATCTGATGCGATATGCCCAAAACCATGACATTTGAAGCATTTTCGGCCACTTGGGGTAGAAGAATTAGGTGTTTTTTTGCTGCCAGCAGATTCTTCACCCTTTTCTTGCACCTTCGATATCACCTTGCTTTGGACAGTAGGCTTGGAACTTCCTCCTTTTGTGTAGCCTTCTTTTGAGCTATACCGAAAACTCTTTTCAAACTTCTGTTGCTTTTCAACTTTTAATGCCAGCTTGCTCACATCATTTAAAGACCAATATGGCTGTAGCTGAACAACTTTAGCAATCTCATACTTCAGACCTCCCAAGTATCTTACAATTGTTTGCTCTTCCGGTTCCACAAGCTCTCCTTTTAACATCAAATTATCAAATTCTGCAGTGTACTCCTCCACACTAAGATCTTTTTGCTTGAAATCATGTATTTTGAGAAAGATCTCTTGTCTATAATTATGAGGTAAATATTTTCTCTTTAGCTCCCTTTTCATTTTCTCCCATGTAACGATCTTACTCTTCCCCTCACGTTCTCTTTGTTTCTTCAGATTTTCCCACCAAAAAGATGCATTCCGCCTGAGTTTGAGTGCCACAAGTTTGACCTTCTTTTGTTCCGGTGGTTCATGAAAATCGAAAATTCTTTCTACTGTATTAAGCCAATCGATAAAGTCATCAACATTTATTTTGCCTTCAAATTCAGGAATATCAAATCTGGGGTTATATTTATTCTGCCACTCGTCTTGGACTTCATTTCTTCTCCGACATCTTCTCGACTCCCTTGGAAGAAGTGTATCATCATCAGAAGTAAACTCTCGAGCTTCATTTTCATATTTGTTATGTCTACTCTGAAGTTCATCGATTATCTTATTTTTATCTTGTAGGCTACGCAGCAATTTTCGTAGCTGCAGCCTCAATGACTCAGCGTCATCTTCGTGATCGCTACCTTCACCAACTACATCTTTTCCATTCCGCCTTGCCATGATCTCTAGCCTTTAGCTCTGATACCAAACTAATACCGGGGAGGGAAAAATGCAAAATGGATGTCGATAGAAAACCGATATAACAGTTGTTCAGATAGAAAATGTAACAAAAGGCAAGGAACGCACTTTGAAGAAACTTCGATAAAACGATATATAGCTCACCACCAAGTTTAAAAATCAAAAGGGATACAGAAGATCACCACCCTAATGCTAATAAACAAGGATACAGAACTGAAAGCGAAAGACTCACCACTCAAGGACGCATCCAAGAGATACAGAGTTCAAAAGAGCACTCCAAGAGAGCTTCTGCCAATATCCTCAGTTTTCTAAAAGTCCCTTCTATGTCCTAAACACCAAAATAAATACTAGTGCATGAAACAACCCTTCATGCATAGGGAATTTCGAAATTAAGTGTTTACAGCTTCTAACCAACTATTTTAATGCCCTCATTGGTAATGAAGAAATGTTCACAGCTGCCAACCAACTCCTTTAATGCATTCCTTTGTCTTGAAGAAAAGCACCTTGAAACAGCTTTAACTTTGTGCAGAGAATATGCTGATGAGCTGTCATTTTTTTAGTGTGCTGAGATAAAGATTATGAGGCATCATTATTGACTGAAAAAGATACTAGATCATAATCAAGGCTCATATAATCAGATTGTAGTAAATTAGACACTCCCGTGTCAATCTCCCCCGGTTGAATGAGACTTGTCTCAAGTCTTCGTTTGATTCATCAACATGATTATAAAAAGGACTCAAATCAGCCACATTAAATGTTGGGGATACTCCGTAATCTTCAGGTAGCTCTATCTCATAAGCATTTCTGCCAATTCTCTTAAGCACCTTGAATGGACCATCAGCCTTTGGTTTCAATTTTCCAAATTTGCCTGGTGGAAACCTCTCCTTCCTTAGATGAATCCAGACCAAATCACCTGCATTAAACTCCACATGTTTTCTGTGTTTGTTGGCAGCATGCATGTACCTCTCATTTTGCTTCTCAAAGGTTGCTTTCACACCCTCATGCAGCTTCTTTATCTGCTTAGCTCTTTTATCAGCATCTCCACTAAATTGCTTTGTTATAGAGTGAGGGATTAAGTCCAAAGGACCAGTAAGATTAGCACCATAAACTACCTCAAAAGGACTCTTAGCAATACTATGATGCATAGAACGATTGTAAGCAAACTCAATTTGTGGAAGAATGATATCCCATTGCTTAATATTCTTGCCAACATAGCTTCTAAGTAAATTTCCCAAGCTTCGGTTTGTTACCTCAGTTTGCCCATCGGTTTGTGGATGATGCGAGTTACTGAAATTCAAAGAAGTACCCAGCTTCCTCCAAAGAGTTCTCCAAAAATGACTAACAAATTTTGAATCTCGATCAGACACCATAGTTCTTGGAATACCATGCAATTTAATAATCTCCTTAAAATATAAATCAGCAATATGAGATGCATCATTTGATTTATTGCATGGAACAAAGTGAGACATTTTTGAAAATCTATCAACAACAACCATGATAGAATCCTTGTTCCTTTGAGTTCTTGGCAGTCCCAAAACGAAATCAAGACTCACATCCTCCCATGGAGCATTTGGCACTGGCAATGGAGTGTACAACCCAGAATTTTGACTTCTTATTTTTGCCAAATGACATAATCGGCATTGCTTCACATGTCTATCCACATCTCTGAACATTTTAGGCCAGTAGAAATTTGATTGAACAAGAGCTAGAGTCTTGTCCCTACCGAAATGTCCTCCCAAAACACCACCATGAGCTTCAGCTAGAATTACTTGTCTCAAAGAACAAGTTGGAACACATAAAGCATTAGCTCGAAAAAGAAAACCATCAAAGATCGAAAATTGTTGAAAGGAACCTGATTTGCAATTCTACCATATCGAGCCAAAATCGACATCATTCTCATATAGATCTTTGAATGTTTCAAATCCAACCACTTTGACTTCCATTGCTGATAATAAAGAATGCTTTCTGCTCAATGCGTCAGCAACTACATTTTGAACACCAGATTTGTGCTTGATTGTAAAGTTGTAAGATTGTAAGAACTCCACCCAAGCTGCATGCCTCTTGTTTAGCTTGTGCTGATGATTAATGAACTTTAATGCCTCGTGATCAGAATATAGAACAAATGGCTTGGCGAGAAGATATTGACTCCAATGAGACAAAGCTCGATAAATCGCATAAAACTCCTTATCATAAGTAGAGTATTTCTTTCTTGTATCATTCAGCTTTTCACTAAAAAATACAATGGGCCTTCCGTCTTGACTCAAAACAGCACCAATTCCCACATTAGATGCATCACATTCAACTTCAAACACATTATCAAAATTTGGTAGAACTAAGATAGGAGCCTTAGTAACCTTTCTTTTCAAATGCTCAAAAGCATCGTTAGCCTCACTAGTCCATTTGAATTTATCACATTTCAGACATTCGGTGATTGGAGCGACAATAGAGCTGAAACTCTTAATGAATCTTCTATAAAAAATGTTAAGCCATGGAAACTCCTCACATCATGTAATGAAGCAGGTGTTGGCCAATTGAGAATAGCTTCCACCTTACTTTGATCCATCATGATTCCATCTTTTGAAACAACATATCCCAAAAACACCACACTAGAAGTAAAGAAATCACATTTGTTTAGATTAGCATAAAGTTTTTGCTGCCTCAAAATAAGAAAGATTTCTTTCAGATGACTCATATGCTCCTCTTCACTCTTGCTGTACACCAATATATCGTCAAAATAAACAACAACAAATATTCCAATGAATGGCTTAAGTATGTGATTCATAAATCTCATGAATGTGCTAGGAGCATTAGATAGTCCAAATGGCATAACCAACCATTCATATAAGCCTTCTCTAGTTTTAAACGCTGTTTTCCACTCATCTCCGGGCCTCATTCTTATTTGGTGATAGCCACTCCTCAAATCAATTTTTGAGAAAATACAAGCACCACACAATTGATCAAGTAAGTCATCTAACCTTGGAATAGGAAAGCGATAGTCCACTGTGATTTTGTTGATGGTGCGACTGTCCACGCACATTCTCCAAGAACCATCTTTCTTAGGCACCAACAAGGCTGGAACTGCACAGGGACTCATGCTCTCTTGAATTAACCCCTTTTTCACTAATTCATCAACTTGCCTTTGAAGTTCTTCATGTTCTTTAGGACTCATTCTGTACGCAGCCTTATTAGGTAGAACAGCCCCCGGAATAAGATCAATGTGATGTTGAATGTCTCTCAAAGGTGGAAGGCCATGTGGAATCTCTTCCGGTATAACATCTTGAAATTCTTCTAGGATTGGTTGCATGATTTTCGGTGTCTCCTTATGTTGTTCGTTCTCCTCTACTACCATTTGGGCCAAAACATGACCGCCCTCGTCCAATTCATATCTGCATTCTCTATAAGAAATAAAAGCACTAACTTCCTTCTTTGGCGCACTGATTTCGGAAAGTTGTAATGGAGCTAAGATAATCTTCTTTTCATTCACTTTAAAAGAATAAGTATGTTTATAACCATCATACAACACTCTTCTATCATAATGCCAAGGTCTTCCCAATAGTAAATGACAAGCATCCATAGGGGCAACATCACACCACACTTTATCTTTATAATACTTGCCAATAGAAAATGAAACTAAACATCTTTTAGTTACCTTGATGTCATTTCCTTTTTGCAACCAACATAATTGGTATGGATGTGGATGAGGGATCGTATCCAACTTCAGCTTCTGCACCATCTCCAAAGAAACCACGTTCTCAAAACTGTCACTGTCGATGATCACGAAGCACACCTTGCCAAGAGAAGTGCATTTAGTGTGAAACACATTTTTTCTCACCCAACTTTCATCGTCGGCCACATATAACACTTGTAAACTACATTGCAATACAATAGACAAACCATGATCAGCATAAGTAATCTCTTCCTCATCATCATCGTATTTTGGTTCGTTGTCAGTTTCATCTTCTCCTCCATCACTATGATCTTCAACCAAAGTTACAATCCTCTTATTTGGACAATCTGATGCGATATGCCCAAAACCATGACATTTGAAGCATTTTCGGCCACTTGGGGTAGAAGAATTAGGTGTTTTTTTGCTGCCAGCAGATTCTTCACCCTTTTCTTGCACCTTCGATATCACCTTGCTTTGGACAGTAGGCTTGGAACTTCCTCCTTTTGTGTAGCCTTCTTTTGAGCTATACCGAAAACTCTTTTCAAACTTCTGTTGCTTTTCAACTTTTAATGCCAGCTTGCTCACATCATTTAAAGACCAATATGGCTGTAGCTGAACAACTTTAGCAATCTCATACTTCAGACCTCCCAAGTATCTTACAATTGTTTGCTCTTCCGGTTCCACAAGCTCTCCTTTTAACATCAAATTATCAAATTCTGCAGTGTACTCCTCCACACTAAGATCTTTTTGCTTGAAATCATGTATTTTGAGAAAGATCTCTTGTCTATAATTATGAGGTAAATATTTTCTCTTTAGCTCCCTTTTCATTTTCTCCCATGTAACGATCTTACTCTTCCCCTCACGTTCTCTTTGTTTCTTCAGATTTTCCCACCAAAAAGATGCATTCCGCCTGAGTTTGAGTGCCACAAGTTTGACCTTCTTTTGTTCCGGTGGTTCATGAAAATCGAAAATTCTTTCTACTGTATTAAGCCAATCGATAAAGTCATCAACATTTATTTTGCCTTCAAATTCAGGAATATCAAATCTGGGGTTATATTTATTCTGCCACTCGTCTTGGACTTCATTTCTTCTCCGACATCTTCTCGACTCCCTTGGAAGAAGTGTATCATCATCAGAAGTAAACTCTCGAGCTTCATTTTCATATTTGTTATGTCTACTCTGAAGTTCATCGATTATCTCATTTTTATCTTGTAGGCTACGCAGCAATTTTCGTAGCTGCAGCCTCAATGACTCAGCGTCATCTTCGTGATCGCTACCTTCACCAACTACATCTTTTCCATTCCGCCTTGCCATGATCTCTAGCCTTTAGCTCTGATACCAAACTAATACCGGGGAGGGAAAAATGCAAAATGGATGTCGATAGAAAACCGATATAACAGTTGTTCAGATAGAAAATGTAACAAAAGGCAAGGAACGCACTTTGAAGAAACTTCGATAAAACGATATATAGCTCACCACCAAGTTTAAAAATCAAAAGGGATACAGAAGATCACCACCCTAATGCTAATAAACAAGGATACAGAACTGAAAGCGAAAGACTCACCACTCAAGGACGCATCCAAGAGATACAGAGTTCAAAAGAGCACTCCAAGAGAGCTTCTGCCAATATCCTCAGTTTTCTAAAAGTCCCTTCTATGTCCTAAACACCAAAATAAATACTAGTGCATGAAACAACCCTTCATGCATAGGGAATTTCGAAATTAAGTGTTTACAGCTTCTAACCAACTATTTTAATGCCCTCATTGGTAATGAAGAAATGTTCACAGCTGCCAACCAACTCCTTTAATGCATTCCTTTGTCTTGAAGAAAAGCACCTTGAAACAGCTTTAACTTTGTGCAGAGAATATGCTGATGAGCTGTCATTTTTTTAGTGTGCTGAGATAAAGATTATGAGGCATCATTATTGACTGAAAAAGATACTAGATCATAATCAAGGCTCATATAATCAGATTGTAGTAAATTAGACACTCCCGTGTCAATCTCCCCCGGTTGAATGAGACTTGTCTCAAGTCTTCGTTTGATTCATCAACATGATTATAAAAAGGACTCAAATCAGCCACATTAAATGTTGGGGATACTCCGTAATCTTCAGGTAGCTCTATCTCATAAGCATTTCTGCCAATTCTCTTAAGCACCTTGAATGGACCATCAGCCTTTGGTTTCAATTTTCCAAATTTGCCTGGTGGAAACCTCTCCTTCCTTAGATGAATCCAGACCAAATCACCTGCATTAAACTCCACATGTTTTCTGTGTTTGTTGGCAGCATGCATGTACCTCTCATTTTGCTTCTCAAAGGTTGCTTTCACACCCTCATGCAGCTTCTTTATCTGCTTAGCTCTTTTATCAGCATCTCCACTAAATTGCTTTGTTATAGAGTGAGGGATTAAGTCCAAAGGACCAGTAAGATTAGCACCATAAACTACCTCAAAAGGACTCTTAGCAATACTATGATGCATAGAACGATTGTAAGCAAACTCAATTTGTGGAAGAATGATATCCCATTGCTTAATATTCTTGCCAACATAGCTTCTAAGTAAATTTCCCAAGCTTCGGTTTGTTACCTCAGTTTGCCCATCGGTTTGTGGATGATGCGAGTTACTGAAATTCAAAGAAGTACCCAGCTTCCTCCAAAGAGTTCTCCAAAAATGACTAACAAATTTTGAATCTCGATCAGACACCATAGTTCTTGGAATACCATGCAATTTAATAATCTCCTTAAAATATAAATCAGCAATATGAGATGCATCATTTGATTTATTGCATGGAACAAAGTGAGACATTTTTGAAAATCTATCAACAACAACCATGATAGAATCCTTGTTCCTTTGAGTTCTTGGCAGTCCCAAAACGAAATCAAGACTCACATCCTCCCATGGAGCATTTGGCACTGGCAATGGAGTGTACAACCCAGAATTTTGACTTCTTATTTTTGCCAAATGACATAATCGGCATTGCTTCACATGTCTATCCACATCTCTGAACATTTTAGGCCAGTAGAAATTTGATTGAACAAGAGCTAGAGTCTTGTCCCTACCGAAATGTCCTCCCAAAACACCACCATGAGCTTCAGCTAGAATTACTTGTCTCAAAGAACAAGTTGGAACACATAAAGCATTAGCTCGAAAAAGAAAACCATCAAAGATCGAAAATTGTTGAAAGGAACCTGATTTGCAATTCTACCATATCGAGCCAAAATCGACATCATTCTCATATAGATCTTTGAATGTTTCAAATCCAACCACTTTGACTTCCATTGCTGATAATAAAGAATGCTTTCTGCTCAATGCGTCAGCAACTACATTTTGAACACCAGATTTGTGCTTGATTGTAAAGTTGTAAGATTGTAAGAACTCCACCCAAGCTGCATGCCTCTTGTTTAGCTTGTGCTGATGATTAATGAACTTTAATGCCTCGTGATCAGAATATAGAACAAATGGCTTGGCGAGAAGATATTGACTCCAATGAGACAAAGCTCGATAAATCGCATAAAACTCCTTATCATAAGTAGAGTATTTCTTTCTTGTATCATTCAGCTTTTCACTAAAAAATACAATGGGCCTTCCGTCTTGACTCAAAACAGCACCAATTCCCACATTAGATGCATCACATTCAACTTCAAACACATTATCAAAATTTGGTAGAACTAAGATAGGAGCCTTAGTAACCTTTCTTTTCAAATGCTCAAAAGCATCGTTAGCCTCACTAGTCCATTTGAATTTATCACATTTCAGACATTCGGTGATTGGAGCGACAATAGAGCTGAAACTCTTAATGAATCTTCTATAAAAAATGTTAAGCCATGGAAACTCCTCACATCATGTAATGAAGCAGGTGTTGGCCAATTGAGAATAGCTTCCACCTTACTTTGATCCATCATGATTCCATCTTTTGAAACAACATATCCCAAAAACACCACACTAGAAGTAAAGAAATCACATTTGTTTAGATTAGCATAAAGTTTTTGCTGCCTCAAAATAAGAAAGATTTCTTTCAGATGACTCATATGCTCCTCTTCACTCTTGCTGTACACCAATATATCGTCAAAATAAACAACAACAAATATTCCAATGAATGGCTTAAGTATGTGATTCATAAATCTCATGAATGTGCTAGGAGCATTAGATAGTCCAAATGGCATAACCAACCATTCATATAAGCCTTCTCTAGTTTTAAACGCTGTTTTCCACTCATCTCCGGGCCTCATTCTTATTTGGTGATAGCCACTCCTCAAATCAATTTTTGAGAAAATACAAGCACCACACAATTGATCAAGTAAGTCATCTAACCTTGGAATAGGAAAGCGATAGTCCACTGTGATTTTGTTGATGGTGCGACTGTCCACGCACATTCTCCAAGAACCATCTTTCTTAGGCACCAACAAGGCTGGAACTGCACAGGGACTCATGCTCTCTTGAATTAACCCCTTTTTCACTAATTCATCAACTTGCCTTTGAAGTTCTTCATGTTCTTTAGGACTCATTCTGTACGCAGCCTTATTAGGTAGAACAGCCCCCGGAATAAGATCAATGTGATGTTGAATGTCTCTCAAAGGTGGAAGGCCATGTGGAATCTCTTCCGGTATAACATCTTGAAATTCTTCTAGGATTGGTTGCATGATTTTCGGTGTCTCCTTATGTTGTTCGTTCTCCTCTACTACCATTTGGGCCAAAACATGACCGCCCTCGTCCAATTCATATCTGCATTCTCTATAAGAAATAAAAGCACTAACTTCCTTCTTTGGCGCACTGATTTCGGAAAGTTGTAATGGAGCTAAGATAATCTTCTTTTCATTCACTTTAAAAGAATAAGTATGTTTATAACCATCATACAACACTCTTCTATCATAATGCCAAGGTCTTCCCAATAGTAAATGACAAGCATCCATAGGGGCAACATCACACCACACTTTATCTTTATAATACTTGCCAATAGAAAATGAAACTAAATATCTTTTAGTTACCTTGATGTCATTTCCTTTTTGCAACCAACATAATTGGTATGGATGTGGATGAGGGATCGTATCCAACTTCAGCTTCTGCACCATCTCCAAAGAAACCACGTTCTCAAAACTGCCACTGTCGATGATCACGAAGCACACCTTGCCAAGAGAAGTGCATTTAGTGTGAAACACATTTTTTCTCACCCAACTTTCATCGTCGGCCACATATAACACTTGTAAACTACATTGCAATACAATAGACAAACCATGATCAGCATAAGTAATCTCTTCCTCATCATCATCGTATTTTGGTTCGTTGTCAGTTTCATCTTCTCCTCCATCACTATGATCTTCAACCAAAGTTACAATCCTCTTATTTGGACAATCTGATGCGATATGCCCAAAACCATGACATTTGAAGCATTTTCGGCCACTTGGGGTAGAAGAATTAGGTGTTTTTTTGCTGCCAGCAGATTCTTCACCCTTTTCTTGCACCTTCGATATCACCTTGCTTTGGACAGTAGGCTTGGAACTTCCTCCTTTTGTGTAGCCTTCTTTTGAGCTATACCGAAAACTCTTTTCAAACTTCTGTTGCTTTTCAACTTTTAATGCCAGCTTGCTCACATCATTTAAAGACCAATATGGCTGTAGCTGAACAACTTTAGCAATCTCATACTTCAGACCTCCCAAGTATCTTACAATTGTTTGCTCTTCCGGTTCCACAAGCTCTCCTTTTAACATCAAATTATCAAATTCTGCAGTGTACTCCTCCACACTAAGATCTTTTTGCTTGAAATCATGTATTTTGAGAAAGATCTCTTGTCTATAATTATGAGGTAAATATTTTCTCTTTAGCTCCCTTTTCATTTTCTCCCATGTAACGATCTTACTCTTCCCCTCACGTTCTCTTTGTTTCTTCAGATTTTCCCACCAAAAAGATGCATTCCGCCTGAGTTTGAGTGCCACAAGTTTGACCTTCTTTTGTTCCGGTGGTTCATGAAAATCGAAAATTCTTTCTACTGTATTAAGCCAATCGATAAAGTCATCAACATTTATTTTGCCTTCAAATTCAGGAATATCAAATCTGGGGTTATATTTATTCTGCCACTCGTCTTGGACTTCATTTCTTCTCCGACATCTTCTCGACTCCCTTGGAAGAAGTGTATCATCATCAGAAGTAAACTCTCGAGCTTCATTTTCATATTTGTTATGTCTACTCTGAAGTTCATCGATTATCTTATTTTTATCTTGTAGGCTACGCAGCAATTTTCGTAGCTGCAGCCTCAATGACTCAGCGTCATCTTCGTGATCGCTACCTTCACCAACTACATCTTTTCCATTCCGCCTTGCCATGATCTCTAGCCTTTAGCTCTGATACCAAACTAATACCGGGGAGGGAAAAATGCAAAATGGATGTCGATAGAAAACCGATATAACAGTTGTTCAGATAGAAAATGTAACAAAAGGCAAGGAACGCACTTTGAAGAAACTTCGATAAAACGATATATAGCTCACCACCAAGTTTAAAAATCAAAAGGGATACAGAAGATCACCACCCTAATGCTAATAAACAAGGATACAGAACTGAAAGCGAAAGACTCACCACTCAAGGACGCATCCAAGAGATACAGAGTTCAAAAGAGCACTCCAAGAGAGCTTCTGCCAATATCCTCAGTTTTCTAAAAGTCCCTTCTATGTCCTAAACACCAAAATAAATACTAGTGCATGAAACAACCCTTCATGCATAGGGAATTTCGAAATTAAGTGTTTACAGCTTCTAACCAACTATTTTAATGCCCTCATTGGTAATGAAGAAATGTTCACAGCTGCCAACCAACTCCTTTAATGCATTCCTTTGTCTTGAAGAAAAGCACCTTGAAACAGCTTTAACTTTGTGCAGAGAATATGCTGATGAGCTGTCATTTTTTTAGTGTGCTGAGATAAAGATTATGAGGCATCATTATTGACTGAAAAAGATACTAGATCATAATCAAGGCTCATATAATCAGATTGTAGTAAATTAGACACTCCCGTGTCAATCTCCCCCGGTTGAATGAGACTTGTCTCAAGTCTTCGTTTGATTCATCAACATGATTATAAAAAGGACTCAAATCAGCCACATTAAATGTTGGGGATACTCCGTAATCTTCAGGTAGCTCTATCTCATAAGCATTTCTGCCAATTCTCTTAAGCACCTTGAATGGACCATCAGCCTTTGGTTTCAATTTTCCAAATTTGCCTGGTGGAAACCTCTCCTTCCTTAGATGAATCCAGACCAAATCACCTGCATTAAACTCCACATGTTTTCTGTGTTTGTTGGCAGCATGCATGTACCTCTCATTTTGCTTCTCAAAGGTTGCTTTCACACCCTCATGCAGCTTCTTTATCTGCTTAGCTCTTTTATCAGCATCTCCACTAAATTGCTTTGTTATAGAGTGAGGGATTAAGTCCAAAGGACCAGTAAGATTAGCACCATAAACTACCTCAAAAGGACTCTTAGCAATACTATGATGCATAGAACGATTGTAAGCAAACTCAATTTGTGGAAGAATGATATCCCATTGCTTAATATTCTTGCCAACATAGCTTCTAAGTAAATTTCCCAAGCTTCGGTTTGTTACCTCAGTTTGCCCATCGGTTTGTGGATGATGCGAGTTACTGAAATTCAAAGAAGTACCCAGCTTCCTCCAAAGAGTTCTCCAAAAATGACTAACAAATTTTGAATCTCGATCAGACACCATAGTTCTTGGAATACCATGCAATTTAATAATCTCCTTAAAATATAAATCAGCAATATGAGATGCATCATTTGATTTATTGCATGGAACAAAGTGAGACATTTTTGAAAATCTATCAACAACAACCATGATAGAATCCTTGTTCCTTTGAGTTCTTGGCAGTCCCAAAACGAAATCAAGACTCACATCCTCCCATGGAGCATTTGGCACTGGCAATGGAGTGTACAACCCAGAATTTTGACTTCTTATTTTTGCCAAATGACATAATCGGCATTGCTTCACATGTCTATCCACATCTCTGAACATTTTAGGCCAGTAGAAATTTGATTGAACAAGAGCTAGAGTCTTGTCCCTACCGAAATGTCCTCCCAAAACACCACCATGAGCTTCAGCTAGAATTACTTGTCTCAAAGAACAAGTTGGAACACATAAAGCATTAGCTCGAAAAAGAAAACCATCAAAGATCGAAAATTGTTGAAAGGAACCTGATTTGCAATTCTACCATATCGAGCCAAAATCGACATCATTCTCATATAGATCTTTGAATGTTTCAAATCCAACCACTTTGACTTCCATTGCTGATAATAAAGAATGCTTTCTGCTCAATGCGTCAGCAACTACATTTTGAACACCAGATTTGTGCTTGATTGTAAAGTTGTAAGATTGTAAGAACTCCACCCAAGCTGCATGCCTCTTGTTTAGCTTGTGCTGATGATTAATGAACTTTAATGCCTCGTGATCAGAATATAGAACAAATGGCTTGGCGAGAAGATATTGACTCCAATGAGACAAAGCTCGATAAATCGCATAAAACTCCTTATCATAAGTAGAGTATTTCTTTCTTGTATCATTCAGCTTTTCACTAAAAAATACAATGGGCCTTCCGTCTTGACTCAAAACAGCACCAATTCCCACATTAGATGCATCACATTCAACTTCAAACACATTATCAAAATTTGGTAGAACTAAGATAGGAGCCTTAGTAACCTTTCTTTTCAAATGCTCAAAAGCATCGTTAGCCTCACTAGTCCATTTGAATTTATCACATTTCAGACATTCGGTGATTGGAGCGACAATAGAGCTGAAACTCTTAATGAATCTTCTATAAAAAATGTTAAGCCATGGAAACTCCTCACATCATGTAATGAAGCAGGTGTTGGCCAATTGAGAATAGCTTCCACCTTACTTTGATCCATCATGATTCCATCTTTTGAAACAACATATCCCAAAAACACCACACTAGAAGTAAAGAAATCACATTTGTTTAGATTAGCATAAAGTTTTTGCTGCCTCAAAATAAGAAAGATTTCTTTCAGATGACTCATATGCTCCTCTTCACTCTTGCTGTACACCAATATATCGTCAAAATAAACAACAACAAATATTCCAATGAATGGCTTAAGTATGTGATTCATAAATCTCATGAATGTGCTAGGAGCATTAGATAGTCCAAATGGCATAACCAACCATTCATATAAGCCTTCTCTAGTTTTAAACGCTGTTTTCCACTCATCTCCGGGCCTCATTCTTATTTGGTGATAGCCACTCCTCAAATCAATTTTTGAGAAAATACAAGCACCACACAATTGATCAAGTAAGTCATCTAACCTTGGAATAGGAAAGCGATAGTCCACTGTGATTTTGTTGATGGTGCGACTGTCCACGCACATTCTCCAAGAACCATCTTTCTTAGGCACCAACAAGGCTGGAACTGCACAGGGACTCATGCTCTCTTGAATTAACCCCTTTTTCACTAATTCATCAACTTGCCTTTGAAGTTCTTCATGTTCTTTAGGACTCATTCTGTACGCAGCCTTATTAGGTAGAACAGCCCCCGGAATAAGATCAATGTGATGTTGAATGTCTCTCAAAGGTGGAAGGCCATGTGGAATCTCTTCCGGTATAACATCTTGAAATTCTTCTAGGATTGGTTGCATGATTTTCGGTGTCTCCTTATGTTGTTCGTTCTCCTCTACTACCATTTGGGCCAAAACATGACCGCCCTCGTCCAATTCATATCTGCATTCTCTATAAGAAATAAAAGCACTAACTTCCTTCTTTGGCGCACTGATTTCGGAAAGTTGTAATGGAGCTAAGATAATCTTCTTTTCATTCACTTTAAAAGAATAAGTATGTTTATAACCATCATACAACACTCTTCTATCATAATGCCAAGGTCTTCCCAATAGTAAATGACAAGCATCCATAGGGGCAACATCACACCACACTTTATCTTTATAATACTTGCCAATAGAAAATGAAACTAAACATCTTTTAGTTACCTTGATGTCATTTCCTTTTTGCAACCAACATAATTGGTATGGATGTGGATGAGGGATCGTATCCAACTTCAGCTTCTGCACCATCTCCAAAGAAACCACGTTCTCAAAACTGTCACTGTCGATGATCACGAAGCACACCTTGCCAAGAGAAGTGCATTTAGTGTGAAACACATTTTTTCTCACCCAACTTTCATCGTCGGCCACATATAACACTTGTAAACTACATTGCAATACAATAGACAAACCATGATCAGCATAAGTAATCTCTTCCTCATCATCATCGTATTTTGGTTCGTTGTCAGTTTCATCTTCTCCTCCATCACTATGATCTTCAACCAAAGTTACAATCCTCTTATTTGGACAATCTGATGCGATATGCCCAAAACCATGACATTTGAAGCATTTTCGGCCACTTGGGGTAGAAGAATTAGGTGTTTTTTTGCTGCCAGCAGATTCTTCACCCTTTTCTTGCACCTTCGATATCACCTTGCTTTGGACAGTAGGCTTGGAACTTCCTCCTTTTGTGTAGCCTTCTTTTGAGCTATACCGAAAACTCTTTTCAAACTTCTGTTGCTTTTCAACTTTTAATGCCAGCTTGCTCACATCATTTAAAGACCAATATGGCTGTAGCTGAACAACTTTAGCAATCTCATACTTCAGACCTCCCAAGTATCTTACAATTGTTTGCTCTTCCGGTTCCACAAGCTCTCCTTTTAACATCAAATTATCAAATTCTGCAGTGTACTCCTCCACACTAAGATCTTTTTGCTTGAAATCATGTATTTTGAGAAAGATCTCTTGTCTATAATTATGAGGTAAATATTTTCTCTTTAGCTCCCTTTTCATTTTCTCCCATGTAACGATCTTACTCTTCCCCTCACGTTCTCTTTGTTTCTTCAGATTTTCCCACCAAAAAGATGCATTCCGCCTGAGTTTGAGTGCCACAAGTTTGACCTTCTTTTGTTCCGGTGGTTCATGAAAATCGAAAATTCTTTCTACTGTATTAAGCCAATCGATAAAGTCATCAACATTTATTTTGCCTTCAAATTCAGGAATATCAAATCTGGGGTTATATTTATTCTGCCACTCGTCTTGGACTTCATTTCTTCTCCGACATCTTCTCGACTCCCTTGGAAGAAGTGTATCATCATCAGAAGTAAACTCTCGAGCTTCATTTTCATATTTGTTATGTCTACTCTGAAGTTCATCGATTATCTCATTTTTATCTTGTAGGCTACGCAGCAATTTTCGTAGCTGCAGCCTCAATGACTCAGCGTCATCTTCGTGATCGCTACCTTCACCAACTACATCTTTTCCATTCCGCCTTGCCATGATCTCTAGCCTTTAGCTCTGATACCAAACTAATACCGGGGAGGGAAAAATGCAAAATGGATGTCGATAGAAAACCGATATAACAGTTGTTCAGATAGAAAATGTAACAAAAGGCAAGGAACGCACTTTGAAGAAACTTCGATAAAACGATATATAGCTCACCACCAAGTTTAAAAATCAAAAGGGATACAGAAGATCACCACCCTAATGCTAATAAACAAGGATACAGAACTGAAAGCGAAAGACTCACCACTCAAGGACGCATCCAAGAGATACAGAGTTCAAAAGAGCACTCCAAGAGAGCTTCTGCCAATATCCTCAGTTTTCTAAAAGTCCCTTCTATGTCCTAAACACCAAAATAAATACTAGTGCATGAAACAACCCTTCATGCATAGGGAATTTCGAAATTAAGTGTTTACAGCTTCTAACCAACTATTTTAATGCCCTCATTGGTAATGAAGAAATGTTCACAGCTGCCAACCAACTCCTTTAATGCATTCCTTTGTCTTGAAGAAAAGCACCTTGAAACAGCTTTAACTTTGTGCAGAGAATATGCTGATGAGCTGTCATTTTTTTAGTGTGCTGAGATAAAGATTATGAGGCATCATTATTGACTGAAAAAGATACTAGATCATAATCAAGGCTCATATAATCAGATTGTAGTAAATTAGACACTCCCGTGTCAATCTCCCCCGGTTGAATGAGACTTGTCTCAAGTCTTCGTTTGATTCATCAACATGATTATAAAAAGGACTCAAATCAGCCACATTAAATGTTGGGGATACTCCGTAATCTTCAGGTAGCTCTATCTCATAAGCATTTCTGCCAATTCTCTTAAGCACCTTGAATGGACCATCAGCCTTTGGTTTCAATTTTCCAAATTTGCCTGGTGGAAACCTCTCCTTCCTTAGATGAATCCAGACCAAATCACCTTCATTAAACTCCACATGTTTTCTGTGTTTGTTGGCAGCATGCATGTACCTCTCATTTTGCTTCTCAAAGGTTGCTTTCACACCCTCATGCAGCTTCTTTATCTGCTTAGCTCTTTTATCAGCATCTCCACTAAATTGCTTTGTTATAGAGTGAGGGATTAAGTCCAAAGGACCAGTAAGATTAGCACCATAAACTACCTCAAAAGGACTCTTAGCAATACTATGATGCATAGAACGATTGTAAGCAAACTCAATTTGTGGAAGAATGATATCCCATTGCTTAATATTCTTGCCAACATAGCTTCTAAGTAAATTTCCCAAGCTTCGGTTTGTTACCTCAGTTTGCCCATCGGTTTGTGGATGATGCGAGTTACTGAAATTCAAAGAAGTACCCAGCTTCCTCCAAAGAGTTCTCCAAAAATGACTAACAAATTTTGAATCTCGATCAGACACCATAGTTCTTGGAATACCATGCAATTTAATAATCTCCTTAAAATATAAATCAGCAATATGAGATGCATCATTTGATTTATTGCATGGAACAAAGTGAGACATTTTTGAAAATCTATCAACAACAACCATGATAGAATCCTTGTTCCTTTGAGTTCTTGGCAGTCCCAAAACGAAATCAAGACTCACATCCTCCCATGGAGCATTTGGCACTGGCAATGGAGTGTACAACCCAGAATTTTGACTTCTTATTTTTGCCAAATGACATAATCGGCATTGCTTCACATGTCTATCCACATCTCTGAACATTTTAGGCCAGTAGAAATTTGATTGAACAAGAGCTAGAGTCTTGTCCCTACCGAAATGTCCTCCCAAAACACCACCATGAGCTTCAGCTAGAATTACTTGTCTCAAAGAACAAGTTGGAACACATAAAGCATTAGCTCGAAAAAGAAAACCATCAAAGATCGAAAATTGTTGAAAGGAACCTGATTTGCAATTCTACCATATCGAGCCAAAATCGACATCATTCTCATATAGATCTTTGAATGTTTCAAATCCAACCACTTTGACTTCCATTGCTGATAATAAAGAATGCTTTCTGCTCAATGCGTCAGCAACTACATTTTGAACACCAGATTTGTGCTTGATTGTAAAGTTGTAAGATTGTAAGAACTCCACCCAAGCTGCATGCCTCTTGTTTAGCTTGTGCTGATGATTAATGAACTTTAATGCCTCGTGATCAGAATATAGAACAAATGGCTTGGCGAGAAGATATTGACTCCAATGAGACAAAGCTCGATAAATCGCATAAAACTCCTTATCATAAGTAGAGTATTTCTTTCTTGTATCATTCAGCTTTTCACTAAAAAATACAATGGGCCTTCCGTCTTGACTCAAAACAGCACCAATTCCCACATTAGATGCATCACATTCAACTTCAAACACATTATCAAAATTTGGTAGAACTAAGATAGGAGCCTTAGTAACCTTTCTTTTCAAATGCTCAAAAGCATCGTTAGCCTCACTAGTCCATTTGAATTTATCACATTTCAGACATTCGGTGATTGGAGCGACAATAGAGCTGAAACTCTTAATGAATCTTCTATAAAAAATGTTAAGCCATGGAAACTCCTCACATCATGTAATGAAGCAGGTGTTGGCCAATTGAGAATAGCTTCCACCTTACTTTGATCCATCATGATTCCATCTTTTGAAACAACATATCCCAAAAACACCACACTAGAAGTAAAGAAATCACATTTGTTTAGATTAGCATAAAGTTTTTGCTACCTCAAAATAAGAAAGATTTCTTTCAGATGACTCATATGCTCCTCTTCACTCTTGCTGTACACCAATATATCGTCAAAATAAACAACAACAAATATTCCAATGAATGGCTTAAGTATGTGATTCATAAATCTCATGAATGTGCTAGGAGCATTAGATAGTCCAAATGGCATAACCAACCATTCATATAAGCCTTCTCTAGTTTTAAACGCTGTTTTCCACTCATCTCCGGGCCTCATTCTTATTTGGTGATAGCCACTCCTCAAATCAATTTTTGAGAAAATACAAGCACCACACAATTGATCAAGTAAGTCATCTAACCTTGGAATAGGAAAGCGATAGTCCACTGTGATTTTGTTGATGGTGCGACTGTCCACGCACATTCTCCAAGAACCATCTTTCTTAGGCACCAACAAGGCTGGAACTGCACAGGGACTCATGCTCTCTTGAATTAACCCCTTTTTCACTAATTCATCAACTTGCCTTTGAAGTTCTTCATGTTCTTTAGGACTCATTCTGTACGCAGCCTTATTAGGTAGAACAGCCCCCGGAATAAGATCAATGTGATGTTGAATGTCTCTCAAAGGTGGAAGGCCATGTGGAATCTCTTCCGGTATAACATCTTGAAATTCTTCTAGGATTGGTTGCATGATTTTCGGTGTCTCCTTATGTTGTTCGTTCTCCTCTACTACCATTTGGGCCAAAACATGACCGCCCTCGTCCAATTCATATCTGCATTCTCTATAAGAAATAAAAGCACTAACTTCCTTCTTTGGCGCACTGATTTCGGAAAGTTGTAATGGAGCTAAGATAATCTTCTTTTCATTCACTTTAAAAGAATAAGTATGTTTATAACCATCATACAACACTCTTCTATCATAATGCCAAGGTCTTCCCAATAGTAAATGACAAGCATCCATAGGGGCAACATCACACCACACTTTATCTTTATAATACTTGCCAATAGAAAATGAAACTAAACATCTTTTAGTTACCTTGATGTCATTTCCTTTTTGCAACCAACATAATTGGTATGGATGTGGATGAGGGATCGTATCCAACTTCAGCTTCTGCACCATCTCCAAAGAAACCACGTTCTCAAAACTGTCACTGTCGATGATCACGAAGCACACCTTGCCAAGAGAAGTGCATTTAGTGTGAAACACATTTTTTCTCACCCAACTTTCATCGTCGGCCACATATAACACTTGTAAACTACATTGCAATACAATAGACAAACCATGATCAGCATAAGTAATCTCTTCCTCATCATCATCGTATTTTGGTTCGTTGTCAGTTTCATCTTCTCCTCCATCACTATGATCTTCAACCAAAGTTACAATCCTCTTATTTGGACAATCTGATGCGATATGCCCAAAACCATGACATTTGAAGCATTTTCGGCCACTTGGGGTAGAAGAATTAGGTGTTTTTTTGCTGCCAGCAGATTCTTCACCCTTTTCTTGCACCTTCGATATCACCTTGCTTTGGACAGTAGGCTTGGAACTTCCTCCTTTTGTGTAGCCTTCTTTTGAGCTATACCGAAAACTCTTTTCAAACTTCTGTTGCTTTTCAACTTTTAATGCCAGCTTGCTCACATCATTTAAAGACCAATATGGCTGTAGCTGAACAACTTTAGCAATCTCATACTTCAGACCTCCCAAGTATCTTACAATTGTTTGCTCTTCCGGTTCCACAAGCTCTCCTTTTAACATCAAATTATCAAATTCTGCAGTGTACTCCTCCACACTAAGATCTTTTTGCTTGAAATCATGTATTTTGAGAAAGATCTCTTGTCTATAATTATGAGGTAAATATTTTCTCTTTAGCTCCCTTTTCATTTTCTCCCATGTAACGATCTTACTCTTCCCCTCACGTTCTCTTTGTTTCTTCAGATTTTCCCACCAAAAAGATGCATTCCGCCTGAGTTTGAGTGCCACAAGTTTGACCTTCTTTTGTTCCGGTGGTTCATGAAAATCGAAAATTCTTTCTACTGTATTAAGCCAATCGATAAAGTCATCAACATTTATTTTGCCTTCAAATTCAGGAATATCAAATCTGGGGTTATATTTATTCTGCCACTCGTCTTGGACTTCATTTCTTCTCCGACATCTTCTCGACTCCCTTGGAAGAAGTGTATCATCATCAGAAGTAAACTCTCGAGCTTCATTTTCATATTTGTTATGTCTACTCTGAAGTTCATCGATTATCTCATTTTTATCTTGTAGGCTACGCAGCAATTTTCGTAGCTGCAGCCTCAATGACTCAGCGTCATCTTCGTGATCGCTACCTTCACCAACTACATCTTTTCCATTCCGCCTTGCCATGATCTCTAGCCTTTAGCTCTGATACCAAACTAATACCGGGGAGGGAAAAATGCAAAATGGATGTCGATAGAAAACCGATATAACAGTTGTTCAGATAGAAAATGTAACAAAAGGCAAGGAACGCACTTTGAAGAAACTTCGATAAAACGATATATAGCTCACCACCAAGTTTAAAAATCAAAAGGGATACAGAAGATCACCACCCTAATGCTAATAAACAAGGATACAGAACTGAAAGCGAAAGACTCACCACTCAAGGACGCATCCAAGAGATACAGAGTTCAAAAGAGCACTCCAAGAGAGCTTCTGCCAATATCCTCAGTTTTCTAAAAGTCCCTTCTATGTCCTAAACACCAAAATAAATACTAGTGCATGAAACAACCCTTCATGCATAGGGAATTTCGAAATTAAGTGTTTACAGCTTCTAACCAACTATTTTAATGCCCTCATTGGTAATGAAGAAATGTTCACAGCTGCCAACCAACTCCTTTAATGCATTCCTTTGTCTTGAAGAAAAGCACCTTGAAACAGCTTTAACTTTGTGCAGAGAATATGCTGATGAGCTGTCATTTTTTTAGTGTGCTGAGATAAAGATTATGAGGCATCATTATTGACTGAAAAAGATACTAGATCATAATCAAGGCTCATATAATCAGATTGTAGTAAATTAGACACTCCCGTGTCAATCTCCCCCGGTTGAATGAGACTTGTCTCAAGTCTTCGTTTGATTCATCAACATGATTATAAAAAGGACTCAAATCAGCCACATTAAATGTTGGGGATACTCCGTAATCTTCAGGTAGCTCTATCTCATAAGCATTTCTGCCAATTCTCTTAAGCACCTTGAATGGACCATCAGCCTTTGGTTTCAATTTTCCAAATTTGCCTGGTGGAAACCTCTCCTTCCTTAGATGAATCCAGACCAAATCACCTTCATTAAACTCCACATGTTTTCTGTGTTTGTTGGCAGCATGCATGTACCTCTCATTTTGCTTCTCAAAGGTTGCTTTCACACCCTCATGCAGCTTCTTTATCTGCTTAGCTCTTTTATCAGCATCTCCACTAAATTGCTTTGTTATAGAGTGAGGGATTAAGTCCAAAGGACCAGTAAGATTAGCACCATAAACTACCTCAAAAGGACTCTTAGCAATACTATGATGCATAGAACGATTGTAAGCAAACTCAATTTGTGGAAGAATGATATCCCATTGCTTAATATTCTTGCCAACATAGCTTCTAAGTAAATTTCCCAAGCTTCGGTTTGTTACCTCAGTTTGCCCATCGGTTTGTGGATGATGCGAGTTACTGAAATTCAAAGAAGTACCCAGCTTCCTCCAAAGAGTTCTCCAAAAATGACTAACAAATTTTGAATCTCGATCAGACACCATAGTTCTTGGAATACCATGCAATTTAATAATCTCCTTAAAATATAAATCAGCAATATGAGATGCATCATTTGATTTATTGCATGGAACAAAGTGAGACATTTTTGAAAATCTATCAACAACAACCATGATAGAATCCTTGTTCCTTTGAGTTCTTGGCAGTCCCAAAACGAAATCAAGACTCACATCCTCCCATGGAGCATTTGGCACTGGCAATGGAGTGTACAACCCAGAATTTTGACTTCTTATTTTTGCCAAATGACATAATCGGCATTGCTTCACATGTCTATCCACATCTCTGAACATTTTAGGCCAGTAGAAATTTGATTGAACAAGAGCTAGAGTCTTGTCCCTACCGAAATGTCCTCCCAAAACACCACCATGAGCTTCAGCTAGAATTACTTGTCTCAAAGAACAAGTTGGAACACATAAAGCATTAGCTCGAAAAAGAAAACCATCAAAGATCGAAAATTGTTGAAAGGAACCTGATTTGCAATTCTACCATATCGAGCCAAAATCGACATCATTCTCATATAGATCTTTGAATGTTTCAAATCCAACCACTTTGACTTCCATTGCTGATAATAAAGAATGCTTTCTGCTCAATGCGTCAGCAACTACATTTTGAACACCAGATTTGTGCTTGATTGTAAAGTTGTAAGATTGTAAGAACTCCACCCAAGCTGCATGCCTCTTGTTTAGCTTGTGCTGATGATTAATGAACTTTAATGCCTCGTGATCAGAATATAGAACAAATGGCTTGGCGAGAAGATATTGACTCCAATGAGACAAAGCTCGATAAATCGCATAAAACTCCTTATCATAAGTAGAGTATTTCTTTCTTGTATCATTCAGCTTTTCACTAAAAAATACAATGGGCCTTCCGTCTTGACTCAAAACAGCACCAATTCCCACATTAGATGCATCACATTCAACTTCAAACACATTATCAAAATTTGGTAGAACTAAGATAGGAGCCTTAGTAACCTTTCTTTTCAAATGCTCAAAAGCATCGTTAGCCTCACTAGTCCATTTGAATTTATCACATTTCAGACATTCGGTGATTGGAGCGACAATAGAGCTGAAACTCTTAATGAATCTTCTAAAAAAAATGTTAAGCCATGGAAACTCCTCACATCATGTAATGAAGCAGGTGTTGGCCAATTGAGAATAGCTTCCACCTTACTTTGATCCATCATGATTCCATCTTTTGAAACAACATATCCCAAAAACACCACACTAGAAGTAAAGAAATCACATTTGTTTAGATTAGCATAAAGTTTTTGCTGCCTCAAAATAAGAAAGATTTCTTTCAGATGACTCATATGCTCCTCTTCACTCTTGCTGTACACCAATATATCGTCAAAATAAACAACAACAAATATTCCAATGAATGGCTTAAGTATGTGATTCATAAATCTCATGAATGTGCTAGGAGCATTAGATAGTCCAAATGGCATAACCAACCATTCATATAAGCCTTCTCTAGTTTTAAACGCTGTTTTCCACTCATCTCCGGGCCTCATTCTTATTTGGTGATAGCCACTCCTCAAATCAATTTTTGAGAAAATACAAGCACCACACAATTGATCAAGTAAGTCATCTAACCTTGGAATAGGAAAGCGATAGTCCACGGTGATTTTGTTGATGGTGCGACTGTCCACGCACATTCTCCAAGAACCATCTTTCTTAGGCACCAACAAGGCTGGAACTGCACAGGGACTCATGCTCTCCTGAATTAACCCCTTTTTCACTAATTCATCAACTTGCCTTTGAAGTTCTTCATGTTCTTTAGGACTCATTCTGTACGCAGCCTTATTAGGTAGAACAGCCCCCGGAATAAGATCAATGTGATGTTGAATGTCTCTCAAAGGTGGAAGGCCATGTGGAATCTCTTCCGGTATAACATCTTGAAATTCTTCTAGGATTGGTTGCATGATTTTCGGTGTCTCCTTATGTTGTTCGTTCTCCTCTACTACCATTTGGGCCAAAACATGACCACCCTCGTCCAATTCATATCTGCATTCTCTATAAGAAATAAAAGCACTAACTTCCTTCTTTGGCGCACTGATTTCGGAAGGTTGTAATGGAGCTAAGATAATCTTCTTTTCATTCACTTTAAAAGAATAAGTATGTTTATAACCATCATACAACACTCTTCTATCATAATGCCAAGGTCTTCCCAATAGTAAATGACAAGCATCCATAGGGGCAACATCACACCACACTTTATCTTTATAATACTTGCCAATAGAAAATGAAACTAAACATCTTTTAGTTACCTTGATGTCATTTTCTTTTTGCAACCAACATAATTGGTATGGATGTGGATGAGGGATCGTATCCAACTTCAGCTTCTGCACCATCTCCAAAGAAACCACGTTCTCAAAACTGCCACTGTCGATGATCACGAAGCACACCTTGCCAAGAGAAGTGCATTTAGTGTGAAACACATTTTTTCTCACCCAACTTTCATCGTCGGCCACATATAACACTTGTAAACTACATTGCAATACAATAGACAAACCATGATCAGCATAAGTAATCTCTTCCTCATCATCATCGTATTTTGGTTCGTTGTCAGTTTCATCTTCTCCTCCATCACTATGATCTTCAACCAAAGTTACAATCCTCTTATTTGGACAATCTGATGCGATATGCCCAAAACCATGACATTTGAAGCATTTTCGGCCACTTGGGGTAGAAGAATTAGGTGTTTTTTTGCTGCCAGCAGATTCTTCACCCTTTTCTTGCACCTTCGATATCACCTTGCTTTGGACAGTAGGCTTGGAACTTCCTCCTTTTGTGTAGCCTTCTTTTGAGCTATACCGAAAACTCTTTTCAAACTTCTGTTGCTTTTCAACTTTTAATGCCAGCTTGCTCACATCATTTAAAGACCAATATGGCTGTAGCTGAACAACTTTAGCAATCTCATACTTCAGACCCCCCAAGTATCTTACAATTGTTTGCTCTTCCGGTTCCACAAGCTCTCCTTTTAACATCAAATTATCAAATTCTGCAGTGTACTCCTCCACACTAAGATCTTTTTGCTTGAAATCATGTATTTTGAGAAAGATCTCTTGTCTATAATTATGAGGTAAATATTTTCTCTTTAGCTCCCTTTTCATTTTCTCCCATGTAACGATCTTACTCTTCCCCTCACGTTCTCTTTCTTTCTTCAGATTTTCCCACCAAAAAGATGCATTCCGCCTGAGTTTGAGTGCCACAAGTTTGACCTTCTTTTGTTCCGGTGGTTCATGAAAATCGAAAATTCTTTCTACTGTATTAAGCCAATCGATAAAGTCATCAACATTTATTTTGCCTTCAAATTCAGGAATATCAAATCTGGGGTTATATTTATTCTGCCACTCGTCTTGGACTTCATTTCTTCTCCGACATCTTCTCGACTCCCTTGGAAGAAGTGTATCATCATCAGAAGTAAACTTTCGAGCTTCATTTTCATATTTGTTATGTCTACTCTGAAGTTCATCGATTATCTCATTTTTATCTTGTAGGCTACGCAGCAATTTTCGTAGCTGCAGCCTCAATGACTCAGCGTTATCTTCGTGATCGCTATCTTCACCAACTACATCTTTTCCATTCCGCCTTGCCATGATCTCTAGCCTTTAGCTCTGATACCAAACTAATACCGGGGAGGGAAAAATGCAAAATGGATGTCGATAGAAAACCGATATAACATTTGTTCAGATAGAAAATGTAACAAAAGGCAAGGAACGCACTTTGAAGAAACTTCGATAAAACGATATATAGCTCACCACTAAGTTTAAAAATCAAAAGGGATACAGAAGATCACCACCCTAATGATAATAAACAAGGATACAGAACTGAAAGCGAAAGACTCACCACTCAAGGACGCATCCAAGAGATACAGAGTTTAAAAGAGCACTCCAAGAGAGCTTCTGCCAATATCCTCAGTTTTCTAAAAGTCCTTTCTAAGTCCTAAACACCAAAATAAATACTAGTGCATGAAACAACCCTTCATGAATAGGGAATTTCGAAATTAAGTGTTTACAGCTTCTAACCAACTATTTTAATGCCCTCATTGGTAATGAAGAAATGTTCACAACTGTCAACCAACTCCTTTAATGCATTCCTTTGTCTTGAAGAAAAGCACCTTGAAACAGCTTTAACTTTGTGCAGAGAATATGCTGATGAGCTGTCATTTTTTTAGTGTGCTGAGATAAAGATTATGAGGCATCATTATTGACTGAAAAAGATACTAGATCATAATCAAGGCTCATATAATCAGATTGTAGTAAATTAGACACTCCCGTGTCATTGCTACCCGAGCAAGCTGAAGTTTCGGCCATTTCAATTCCGACCAGCAACTTTCTTAAGGATATTAAGATGGAATGGCAGGAAGATTCAGAGACTAGTAAGATTATAAAAAAATTGGAGGAAGCACCAAGCTCCGTGGCTCATTACAATTGGGACTCAAAAGAATTACACTATAAGGGACGCATTGTGCTTATGATAAATTCTACTTGCATCTTCACGAGTAGATTTTGGACCAAGTTATTCTATATGCAGGGTACTAAATTGAAAAGGAGTATGGCATATCACCCACAAATCGACGGCGAGACAGTTGTAAATAGGTGCTTGGAGACAGCCCAAGGCCACCCACCAAATATGACTACCCAAAGAGAACTCCAGACCCAGCGAAGTGCCATTATTGATCGACGGATCGTGACTCGACGACGACGACCCACTAATGAAGTTCTAATACAGTGGGCGAACCTACTAATAGAAGATGCCACTTGGGAGAACTATGACGACTTGAAGATCAAATTCACAGAATTCATGAATCATCAGCCTCGAGGACAAGGCTGATTTGAAGAGGGCGGGTCTGTTAGGACTCTAGCTTGGAGAGTCCTAATTGAGAGGGACATTCATGTAAAATTATTAGGACTCTAGCTAGGAGAGTCCTAATTGAGAGGGACATTCTGTTAGGATTCTAGCTAGGAGAATCCTAATTGAGAGGGACATTTATGTAGGAGGTGTTTTCTTATAGAAGAATTAGGAGTTGTAAGGGAATAGGAGTCTTGACTAGGAGTCCTATTAGGAGTTGGTTAGAAGTAAGAGTCTTAAGTAGGAGTCCTATTAGGAGTTAGGGTTTAGAAGCCCTATAAATAGCCATGTATTTCTTCTCTTTTGATAGGCAATAGATGAATCTTTTCTGCAGCCTTTGAGCAGCAACTTGGAGGGAGGAACCCTTATAGAGTTCCAAGGAGGCCGATCCCCTAAAGAGATCAACCCCAAGTTTAGAATCTGCAAGGGTTCTAACAGAAACCAGAACCTGTTGCAATTCACGCGGAGATAAAAGGATGATCCGCGGTGGTGGAGATGATGGCGGAATTCGGCGACGATCTTTTAAGCAATTGTGGGAATTGCTTTGGGTGGTTGTGGAGGGCTGATGGATGGCAGTGAAGGGCAGCGAGATGCCAAGAATGCTGCTCTGATACCAGGTGTTAGAACCCTTGCAGATTCTAAACTTGGGGTTGATCTCTTTAGGGGATCGGCCTCCTTGGAACTTTATAGGGGTTCCTCCCTCCAAGTTGCTGCTCAAAGGTTGCAGAAAAGATTCATCTATTGCCTATCAAAAGAGAAGGAATACATGGCTATTTATAGGGCTTCTAAACCCTAACTCCTAATAGGACTCCTACTTAAGACTCTTATTTCTAACCAACTCCTAATAGGACTCCTACTCAAGACTCATATTCCCTTACAACTCTTAATTCTTCTATAAGAAAAAACCTCCTACATGAATGCCCCTCTCAATTAAGACTCTTCTAGCTAGAGTCATAACAGAATGTCCCTCTCAATTAGGACTCTCCTAGCTAGAGTCATAACAGTTTTACATGAATGTCCCTTTCAATTAGGACCCAAGCTAGTGTCCTAACAAAGAGGTTGTGATATCTCTATTTCCTGCAGAGGAAACAGAGGAGAGGGTGTGTGTGACGCCGGGGAGGAGGAGGGAAGAAGAAGAGAAGAAGAAGAGAAGGGAAAGGCGGAGCTGCGGCTAAGGCGGTGGCAGCTGCAGCTAGAAGAGAAGGAGAGGAAGAGAAGGTGAGGAAGGAGAGAAGAAGAAGAAAGGAAGGAGAAGGAAGAAGGAGAAGAAGAGGGAAAAGAGAGGGAAGAGGGAGAGGAGCAAGAGGTGGCAATAGCTAGGGCTGCAGCACCTCTGTTTCCTGTAGGTGGAAACAGTGGAGAGGTGTGGGGCATTCAAAGAGCCGAAGAAGAAAAAGAGGAAGAGAAGAAGAAGAGGAAGCAGGGAAGAGGTTGTGATACCTCTGTTTCCTGCAGAGGAAACAGAGGAGAGGGTGTGTGTGACTGTTAGGACTCTAGCTAAGAGAGTCCTAATTGAGAAGGATATTGACACGGGAGTGTCTAATTTGCTACAATCTGCTCATATGGATCATACTGATAATATGATATTTTTTTCAGCCAACAATATTGCTACATAATCTTCAACTCAGCCTACTCAGATAAGACAGCTCATCAGCATATTCCCAGCACAAAGGAATACATTAATGGAGTTGGTTGGCAGCTGTAAAGCTGTATCATGGTACTTTTCTTCATGGCTAAGGAATTCATTAATGGAGTTGGTTGGCAGTTGTAAAATACTTAATTTCGAAATTCCCTATGCATGAAGGGTTGTTTCATGCACTAGTATTTATTTTGGGGTTTAGGGCTTAGAAAAGGGTTAGAAAACTGAGGATATTGGCAGAAGCTCTCTTGGAGTGCTCTTTTGAACTCTGTATCTCTTGGATGCGTCCTTGAGTGGTGAGTCTTTCGCTTTCAGTTCTGTATCCTTGTTTATTATCATTATGGTGGTGATCTTCTGTATCCCTTTTGATTTTTAAACTTGGTGGTGAGCTATATATCGTTTTATCGAAGTTTCTTCAAAAGTGCGTTCCTTGCCTTTTGTGACATTTTCTATCTGAACAACTGTTATATCGGTTTTCTATCGACATCCATTCTGCATTTTTTCCTCCCCGGTATCAGTGTGGTATCTGACACGCCCCTCAAAATATCCATGATTTTTAAAATTTTCATCATAACTAACCCAGGATCCAAACACAAATTTGAGGTCACTAAGAAAACATTCAGATCAAAAATTTCACTTCTATAATCTACCAATTCATAACCCTGTGCAATTCATAAACATAGCACACATCACTCGATAATTCATACAGTCTGAACTCAACTCATCAAAATAATAACCACAATATAAATCCACAAGTGGGGAAATCTGTGCGGTCACCCAAAATCAACGATTTACCATAAGTTCGTATCATTACACGAATTTAATTTAACAATCCAAAACCCTATACATGAGGGATCCTTTAACTTACACAAAATCCACAGGTTTAGAATCATAGTCACATTTCATTAGATGCAAGGTAGTTTATACAACAACTACATATATGCTAACAAAAGTTCTGCCCAAAGTCTTCTAAACTTTCCACTGCCTCAGCCCAATCTTAACATTTAAGCAAGCGATACGCTATCCTGAAAAATTTATCAACAAACGGGGTGAGCATAAAGAGCTCAGCAAGTGACTAACATATCCATATCAAAATAGTACAATTTCCAAAGAGATACAGTTTCAAAACACAAAGCAGAATATACCATTTCGTAGACATAATATCATTAGGAGCAGAATCACAATTGTCCTTTCAATCATCAGATACAGTTTCAAAACACAAAGCAGAATATACCATTTCGTAGACATAATATCATTAGGAGCAGAATCACAATTGTCCTTTCAATCATCCATATTTGGTTCCTGACAGATGGGGCATAGAGTAATTGGAGCATATCAAAACCAAAGGAAACATATCGGAGCTTATCAATGGCATATAAAATGTTTCGAAGCATATCAATGGCATATGGAATATTTCGAAGCAAAATTATCAGGGAATGAAGCCTTTCAGGGCATATCGGTACAAATATCGTACAAGAGCTCAAACGTCGTCCTTGACATTGCAATCATATCAATCTTATCCAGAGCATGAACAGAAACAACTCACCAAAACTCTGGATGTCATATCAAACATATAGAGGGTGTAGTGGGATCTCAGTCAGAATGTGATTCATCCATTTCTGAATGACCACCTGACAAATGTCTCCCACGTTTGGGAGCTCCATCCACCCACGTCTAGGTGAAGTCAAAGGGGGCCGGCAGAGCATCGCAGGCTCTAAGCACATACCCACATAGCGGGCAACAAGCACATACCCTTTACCATTTCTGGCAAAGGTCCAGAATATCCCACATAGCGGGCAATAAGCGCATACCCTTTACCATTTCTGGCAAAGGTCCAGACAATCCCACACACTAGAGTACAAAAGGGCAGTTTCAACAATAAGTAGCATATATCGGAAGCACACGCGGAACAACGAAGCTTACATGTGCCTTTTTAAGAACAATATGACGCAAGGAACAAATCTCTCACAAATGTATTCATATTAGAAAAGGAAAATGGAAGCAAGAGTGTACAGGGAACCCAATTATATTTAGCTCAATTCAAATAAGAAGGTTAGACGAATTCAAGTATCCAAAGGAATGGAACAGAATACGCGAAATCGACCAAAGCTCGATTTCGGACAGAATTCCAATGGCACATCAAACAAATATTTCAGAATAACAATTATTCTCCAATACCCATAAGAAGGCTATGGTCGAACCATATATCAATCTATATTCGGATGGAACAGATTTCATATGAAACAGGGCTCCCAACACAGAGTTACCTCTGATTTGGTAACACAAGGTCAAAATCACAATCACTGTTTTGCAGAATTTATAGGGTCAGATTCAACAGATGATAGGGTGGGCAATTGAGCTCCAAAATTTTCAAACTATAAGTCAAAAGAAATATTTTCAAGTCTAGTTTCAAATAAAAATCAGCTTGGTACAAATCAGAATTTTCAACAGGGAGTTATAGGCATTTTAGTATCCAAAGGTCAGAAATCTTGAACTCTGTTTTACAGCGTCTATAGGCTCATTTGAAACAATGTTTGGGTAAGTATTCGGTGTCCAAAATCTACAAAATCGGTGTCAAAAGAAAGACATAAGAGTCTAATTACAAATAAAATAGTTCCTGCCCATAACTATCGCATTCGCACTCTATGAGTTACTTGGATTTGTCTATGACTTGTATAGATAAAGCTATTTGTAGAAACTTTACACATAATCAATTTACTTTTACTTACCAAAAAAAAAAAAATCTGAGGAGATCTGCTCTTCCAGCGAGATCTGAGAAGGAAGAAGAGAGGTTCTCTGCACCGCCCCCTTTCATCTGCTTCTCATCGGGGAAAAGGGGCTCGGAGGCTGATTCCTTCCAGCGGAGGTGAGGGACGCTTTGCTCTTTCAAGATCAAGATCGGTTCTTGAAACTGAAACGGGAACAGAGTGGGAGAATTCTGTTCTTCGCAGAAAGGAATGGAACAGAGGAAAAATTTCAGTTCTTCTTTCCTCTCTGATTGGTAGCAACGGGAAGGCTGAAATCAAACCTTTCTCTCCTGCTCTGCTCGGTGAAACAGAGTTCCTTACCGGGGTGGCAGTTGCATAAAGGAGAGTTCCTTTTATAAAAAAAAAAAAAAAAAAAAAAGGGCCGAGACATGGCAGCGATGGTCCCTGGGTCTGGTGACGGTGGCGAGAGGGTAGATTCGACGACGAGGCTCCCTTCTCAAGTTGCTCGTCCAATACCTTCTTTTCGGCGAGATGTTCCTTTGACGAAGCAGCATCAAAGTAGGTCGCGCTCTAGATCGCGACCTCCTGCTCTTATTTCCAATGAACCTCGGCCATGGACTAGCCTCTTCAAGGCTCCAATTGGAAGCCCGGACCTCAGTTTGGAATTCTTTGCTCCAGAAGTTCAGGCTGAAAAGAAGATTGCTGTGTATGAGATAGATGATTCCGCAGAGTTAATTGAGACATGGTCTATGGCGATTGTTGGTTATGTGGTAGGTCTCAAAACATCATATTTCCCACTATCGTCATTTATAAAAACTAGATGGGGAACATCGGCATTTGACCTTCATATGCTGGAGAACGGTTTCTTTGTTTGCAAGCTATACTCTGAAGAAGATTTGCAACGGGTCCTTGAAGGGTTCTGGACTATTCGTGGCCATCCAATGATTCTACAACGCTGGTCCCCTGATGTCCATTTGGAGTTAGACAGTCTACAGTCTATTCCCTTATGGGTATCGTTTCAAGGTCTCCCTCTACATCTATGGAGTCGACGTTTTATTACAAAGTTATGCAGTACTTTGGGACAGCCACTCTATATTGATAAAGCAACAGCTGCGCAGACGAGATTAACATTTGCCCGAGCATGTGTACTGGTTTCCTCTGACGAAGATCTCCCTAATGAGGTTTTTTATCGAGATCTTAAAGGGAACACTCGTAAGGTACATGTCTCATATTCTTGGAAGCCACAACGATGCAAGAGTTGCTTATCTTTTGGTCATGCAAATGGAGCCTGTCAACAAACCCCGAAACCAATTAATAAGATCTACAGGCCACATCAGATGCCTCAGCAACAAGGCGAACCTCCTCTAATGGTAGTAGAACCGGTGGTGATGCAGACGTGTGAGCATTTCGACTCGCAGGGACAACGCCATAGACAAGACAAATCAGGAACTTTATCTCTCCCTATTATGTCGGAGCTTTCCACAACAGCCCATGGTACTCATGGACAAGAGAAGCAGAAGTTGGAAACTTCATCTCTTACTATATTACCGGATCCATCCATAACAGGAATTCCAATATCCACTCAAAATGCCAACCAAGACATTGTGACTCAACAAACTCAAGCACCAACAAACATCGCCAGCAAGGATATTCTGCCACAACAAACACAGGCCCCAACAAACCTTGTTAGAAATGATATTCTGCCTCAACTATCTCAAGCATCAATAAATCATACTAACCAGGATATTGCACCTCAACAATCAGACTACTTGACTCAAGGTATAAAGTTTAAAAATTTGATAGCTGTGGATGAAGTGGATAAATATAGAAATAAGGCCTTAAAAGGTAAAGATATTGTGCGGGAGGAAAATGCAAAACCTAAGGATAAGAAAAAGGATGGTACTATCCATTCAAAGTCGTAGAATGAATACCTTACTTTCTTTTTCTGATGAAGATAATTTGCTGGAATGTTCGTGGACTTAATAAGCCTGAAAAATGTCGGGAGCTCAACAGAATAATCAAGTCTGCCGCATGTGATATTGCTATTCTCGTAGAAACAAAAATTAAAAAATCGCTCGTTCTTGCTCAAAAGAATTTAATATGGCCAGACGCAGAACTATTTACCAATGACTCTAGTAAAACATTTGGTAGAATATGGGTCTTATGGCATCCTAACTCTATTAATGCTTGGTTTATTTCTGCTACCGATCAATTCATTCATCTTAAGGTGGAGGACAAAAAGAATGGCTGTCAATTCAATTTTATTGGTATATATGCTTCAAATAGTATGCAAGAAAGAAATACACTTTGGACCGATCTGACTAACATTGCAAATAACTGTCTTAATATGCCGTGGATTGTTCTTGGTGACTTTAATACTGTTCGATACACAAATGAAAAAGTGGGGGGTAGATAGCATTCTGAAAGTCAGCTTCAAAGATTTAATGATTATATAAACACTGCCGCATTGATTGATATGAAATCTGTGGGCAATTGGCTTTCCTAGAGTAATCAAGGCGATGGTAACAGAAAAATAATGGCTCGACTAGACAGATCGGCTTGGAATATTAATATACATGGTTCGCCACTTTACATCTTATGCCAAAAGCTCAAAGTTTGCAAAACGGCATTGAAGGAGTGGAATACAAACACCTTTGGAAATATTACCACTCGGGTTCAAATTTACAGAAAGGAACTAATGGCGATACAATATGAGCTTCAACTTCAGCCCCAAGATGAGAATCTTATCTACAAAGAGACAGAAGCCAGAAGTAACTTCATGCAAGCCTTAAAGCAGGAGGAAAGTTTTGCAAAGCAGAAGTCTCGACAACATTGGTTTAACTCTAGGAGATTCCAATACTAAGTTTTTCTATGCATCCATTGCTACTCAAAGGGCCGTTAATCGCATCAGAAAATGCAAAGACAAATATGGTAATCTTATTGAGAATTTAGATGAAGTTAAAGCATACACTGAGCGATTTTTTTATTCCTTACTCAATCAAGCGGTGCAACTTAATAACATTCATGTGGAGCCAACTAGAAAGCTTGATTCGGATGACATTTCAATCCTCAGTGCCCCAGTTATAGATGATGAAATTGTAAGAGTTGTCTTTAAGTCACCGAAGGATAAAAGCCCTGGTCCAGATGGATTTCCAACTGAATTTTACCAAACTGCATGGTCTATTATTGGAAATGATGTGATTAAGGCTTGCCAACATTTTTTCTCTTCAGGCCGTATTCTTAGAGAGATGAACTGCACTTTTATTTCTTTAATTCCCAAGAATGCAGGGGCTGATTCACTAGAAAACTATCGACCCATATCATTATGCAACTTTATTTACAAGACCATCTCCAAAGTGTTGGCAGATAGAATGCAAAAGGTAATACACAAGATCATTAGTCCAAATCAGGCAGCTTTCATCAAAGGGAGAAGTATACATCATAATATTCTGCTTGCTAATGACTTGATAAAGGACCTGCACTCAAATGCAAGAGGAACGAAAATATGTTTTAAAGCTGATTTACGGAAAGCCTTTG
This sequence comes from Musa acuminata AAA Group, assembly GCF_036884655.1. Classification (NCBI taxonomy): domain Eukaryota; kingdom Viridiplantae; phylum Streptophyta; class Magnoliopsida; order Zingiberales; family Musaceae; genus Musa; species Musa acuminata. The sequence continues at coordinate 22,975,085 of NC_088340.1, forward strand.
ATTCAGTTAATAGGAGTTTTATCTATAAGATGCTCATCGATATGAACTTCCCACAAAAATGGGTAAATTGGATTCAAAGTTGCTTGGAAACTCCAAAGTTTTCGATACTTTTTAATGGCTCACCTATTGGTTATTTTGGGAGCACGAATGGCATCCGACAAGGTGATCCACTTTCTCCATATCTCTTTACTATCGCAATGGAAGGACTTAGCTGTATGTTGGAACAAGCAGTCTTGAATGGCGGTATTAAGGTACCAAATGCTGGTTCTATTCACATATCACACATAACATTTGCAGATGATTTACTTATATTTCTCCAGAATGATCCAACTTCAGTGAGGAACCTAGCTACTATTCTAAATGACTTTGGTATGGTTTCTGGCCTTCAGTTAAATCATGCAAAAAGTAAAGTCTATATGGGTCCTTGCATTGAGGACAAGGACTTTATTACACACACTCTGGGGGTTAATGAGGGAAGTCTGCCAGTTCCTTATCTGGGTCTCCCACTCATATCCACTGGCATTCATAAAACCCACTGTCAACCTATCCTGCAAAAAATAAAGAATAGAATTTCTTCCTGGAAAAATAGGCTTCTATCAAAAGCAGGACGACTTGAACTCATCCGTTCGGTGTTGTACTCTTACTGTATATATTGGTCTAATGCTTTTCTTCTGCCTGTTGGACTTATCCAAGATATTGAACGGCTATTAATGAACTTCTTCTGGAATGGTACAAATGATAAGGCAATGCATATGGTAAATTGGGACAACATCTGTAAACCGAAAGATGAAGGGGGGCTGAACTTGAGAAATATTAGAGAGTGGAATAAAGCATGTTTGGTACAACAATTGTGAGACCTTTTGCAAAAGGCTGGGTCGTATGATTTTTAAAATTTTCATCATAACTAACCCAGGATCTAAACACAAATTTGAGGTCACTAAGAAAACATTCAGATCAAAAATTTCACTTCTATAATCTACCAATTCATAACCCTGTGCAATTCATAAACATAGCACACATCACTCGATAATTCATATAGTCTGAACTAACTCATCAAAATAATAATCACAATATAAATCCACAAGTGGGGAAATCTGTGCAGTCACCCAAAATCAATGATTTACCATAAGTTCGTATCATTACACGAATTTAATTTAACAATCCAAAACCCTATACATGAGGGATCCTTTAACTTACACAAAATCCACAGGTTTATAATCATAGTCACATTTCATTAGATGCAAGGTAGTTTATACAACAACTACATATATGCTAACAAAAGTTCTGCCCAAAGTCTTCTAAACTTTCCACTGCCTCAGCCCAATCTTAACATTTAAGCAAGCGATACGCTATCCTAAAAAATTTATCAACAAACGGGGTGAGTATAAAGAGCTCAGCAAGTGACTAACATATCCATATCAAAATAGTACAATTTCCAAAGAGATACAGTTTCAAAACACAAAGCAGAATATATGATTTCATAGACATAATATCATTAGGAGCAGAATCACAATTGTCCTTTCAATCATACATATTTGGTTCCTGACAGATGGGGCATAGAGTAATTGGAGCATATAAAAAATAAAGGAAACATATCGGAGCTTATCAATGGCATATAAAATGTTTCGAAGCATATCAACGGCATATGGAACATTTCGAAGCAAAATCATCAGGGAATGAAGCCTTTCAGGGCATATCGGTACAAATATCGTACAAGAGCTCAAACGTCGTCCTTGACGTTGCAATCATATCAATCTTATCCAGAGCATTAACAGAAACAACTCAACAAAACTCTGGATGTTATATCAAACATATAGAGGGTGTAGTGGGATCTCAGTCAGAATGTGATTCATCCATTTCTGAATGACCACCTGACAAAAGTCTCCCACGTCTGGGAGCTCCATCCACCCACGTCTAGGTGAAGTCAAAGGGGGCCGGTAGAGCATCGCAGGCTCTAAGCACATACCCACATAGCGAGCAACAAGCGCATACCCTTTACCATTTCTGGCAAAGGTCCAGAATATCTCACATAGCGGGACCCCACATAGCGGGCAATAAGCGCATACCCTTTACCATTTCTGGCAAAGGTCCAGACAATCCCACACACCAGAGTACAAAAGGGCAGTTTCAACAATAAGTAGCATATATCGGAAGCACACGCGGAACAATGAAGCTTACATGTGCCTTTTTAAGAACAATATGACGCAAGGAACAAATCTCTCACAAATGTATTCATATTAGAAAAGGAAAATGGAAGCAAGAGTGTACAGGGAACCCAATTATATTTAGCTCAATTCAAATAAGAAGGTTAGACGAATTCAAGTATCCAAAGGAATGAAACAGAATACGCGAAATCGACCAAAACTCGATTTCGGACAAAATCACAATCACTGTTTTGCAGAATTTATAGGGTCGGATTCAACAGATGATAGGGTGGGAAATTGAACTCCAAAATTTTCAAACTATAAGTCAAAAGAAATATTTTCAAGTCTAGTTTCAAATAAAAATCAGCTTGGTACAAATCAGAATTTTCAACAGGGAGTTATAGGCATTTTAGTATCCAAAGGTCAGAAATCTTGAACTCTGTTTTACAACGTCTATAGGCTCATTTGAAACAATGTTTGGGTAAGTATTCGGTGTCCAAAATCTACAAAATCGGTGTCGAAAGAAAGACATAAGAGTCTAATTACAAACAAAATAGTTCCTGCCTGAATTCACATTTTGTACTAAAACTTATAGCCGAAACAGTGTATAGGGGTCAGTTTACCGAAAATATTTCAGAATCCATGGTTTTATGTCCAAAGAGAGACATATCAGTTTCTAAATAGAAATCTTCCAATTTATTTTGAATCAACATAAAAACAGAGTCTAATACTTCTGTAGGATGGGGTTAGAACACTTGCCTTCGAAAATTTTGACCCGAAGTGAAAAGATTAAAGCAAGAACCCTAAAAGCCCCAATTTTTGTTTCTCTTCTTCTTCTTCTTCTTTCTTTCTTTCTTTCTTTCTTTCCCTGATCACCCACGAGCTGCCTTCTCTGCTTCCTTAAGAACGAAGGCAGAGAAGCTTAAGCGGTGGGATTTGTCATTTGGTGCATTTTGCAGTTTAGTCCTTGTTTTTGTCATATTCACGATTAGGTCCTTAGGGTTTACATATAGGTCCTCAGATTCTTTCCTTTTTTTTTTTTGAACAGATCTCCCAAATCTTAAAGATAAGTTACCTCTGATTCATACTCTATTTCTTTTGTCAATTAAAATAGATGCTTATATTATCACCAGAAATTTATACGAACATTCGGAAATGAGGGGTGTTACAGTATCAGAGCTAAAGGCTAGATATCATGGCAAGACGGAATGGAAAAGGTGTAGTTGGTGAAGGTAGCGACCATGGAGATGATGCTGAGTCGTTGAGGCTGCAGCTACAAAAATTGCTGCGTAGCCTACAAGAAAAAAATGAAATAATCGATGAACTTCAAAGTAGACACAACCAGCATGAAAATGATGCTCGAGAGTTTACTTCTGATGATGAAACACCTCATCTTCTAAGGGAGTCGAAAAGATGTCGGAGAAGAAATGAAGACCAAGATGAGTGGCAGAATAAATATAATCCTAGATTTGATATTCCATAATTTGAAGGTAAAATAAATGTTAATGACTTTATCGATTGGCTTAATACAGTAGAAAGAATCTTCGATTTTCATGAACCACCAGAACAAAAGAAGGTCAAACTTGTGGCACTCAAACTCAGGCGGAATGCATCTTTTTGGTGAGAAAATCTGAAGAAACAAAGAGAACGTGAGGGGAAGAGTAAGATCGTTACATGGGAGAAAATGAAAATGGAGCTAAAGAGAAAATATTTACCTCATAATTATAGACAAGAGATCTTTCTCAAAATACATGATTTCAAGCAAAAAGATCTTAGTGTGGAGGAGTACACTGCAGAATTTGATAATTTGATGTTAAAAGGAGAGCTTGTGGAACCGGAAAAGCAAACAATTGTAAGATACTTAGGAGGTCTGAAGTATGAGATTGCTAAAGTTGTTCAGCTACAGCCATATTGGTCGTTGAATGATGTGAGCAAGCTGGCATTAAAAGTTGAAAAGCAACAGAAGTTTGAAAAGAGTTTTCGGTATGGCTCAAAAGAAGGCTACCCGAAAGGAGGAAGTTCCAAGCCTACTGTCCAAAGCAAGGTGATATCGAAGGTGCAAGAAAAGGGTGAAGAATCTGCTGGCAGCAAAAAAACACCTAATTCTTCTACCCCAAGTGGTCGAAAATGCTTCAAATGTAATGGTTTTGGGCATATCGCATCAGATTGTCCAAATAGGAGGATTGTAACTTTGGTTGAAGATCATAGTGATGGGGGAGAAGATGAAACTGATGACGAACCAAAATATGATGATGATGAGGAAGAGATTACTTATGCTGATCATGGTTTATCTATTGTACTGCAACGTAGTTTACAAGTGTCATATGTGGCCGACGATGAAAGTTGGGTGAGAAAAAATGTGTTTCACACTAAATGCACTTCTCTTGGCAAAGTATGCTTGGTAATCATCGACAGCGGCAGCTTTGAGAATGTGGTATCTTTGGAGATGGTACAGAAGCTAAAGTTGGACACCATCCCTCATCCGCATCCATACCAGTTATGTTGGCTGCAAAAAGGAAATGACATCAATGTAACTAAAAGATGTTTAGTTTCATTTTCTATTGGCAAGTATTATAAAGATGAAGTATGGTGTGATGTTGCTCCTATGGATGCTTGTCACTTGCTGTTAGGAAGACCTTGGCATTATGATAGAAGGGTGTTGTATAACGGCTACAAACATACTTATTCTTTTAAGGTGAATGAAAAGAAGATTATTTTAGCTCCATTACAACCATCTGAAATCACTGCACCAAAGAAGAAAGTTAACGCTTTTATGTCGTATGGTGAATGCAAAGGTGAATTAGACAAGGGTGGTCATGTTATGGCTTAACTAGTAGTAGAAGAAAATGAACAACACAAGGAGACACCCGTAATTATGAAACAAATGTTGGAAGTGTTTGAAGATGTTATACCGGTAGAGATTCCACATGGCCTTCCACCCTTGAGAGATATCCAGCATCACATTGATCTTATTCCGGGGGCTGTTTTACCTAATAAGGCAGCATATAGAATGAGTCCCAAGGAGCATGAAGAACTTCAAAGGCAAGTTGATGAATTGGTTAAAAAAGGGTTAATCCGGGAGAGCATGAGTCCTTGTGCGGTTCCTGCTTTATTAGTGCCTAAGAAGGATGGTTCTTGGAGAATGTGCGTGGACAGTCGCACCATCAACAAAATCACAGTGGACTATCGCTTTCCTATTCCAAGGTTAGATGACTTACTTGATCAATTGTGTGGTGCTTGTATTTTCTCAAAAATTGATTTGAGGAGTGGCTATCATCAAATAAGAATGAGGCCCGGAGATGAGCGGAAAACAGCGTTTAAAACTAGAAAAGGCTTATATGAATGGTTGGTTATGCCATTTGGACTATCTAATGCTCCTAGCACATTCATGAGATTTATGAATCACATACTTAAGCCATGCATTGGAATATTTGTTGTAGTTTATTTTGACGATATATTGGTGTACAGCAAAAGTGAAGAGGAGCATATGAATCATCTGAAAGAGATCTTTACTTCTAGTGTGGTATTTCTGGGTTATGTTGTTTCAAAAAATGGAATCATGATGGATCAAAGTAAGGTAGAGGCTATTCTCAGTTGGCCAACACCTGCTTCGTTGCATGATGTGAGGAGTTTCCATGGCTTAACTTCATTTTACAGAAGATTTATCAAGGGTTTTAGCTCTATTGTTGCACCAATCACCGAATGTTTGAAATGTGATAAATTCAAATGGACTAGTGAGGCTAACGATGCTTTTGACCTTTTGAAAAGAAAGGTTACTGAAGCTCCTATCTTAGTTCTACCAAATTTTGACAATGTATTTGAAGTTTAATGTGATGCATCTAATGTGGGAATTGGTGCTGTTTTGAGTCAAGACGGAAAGCCCATTGCATTTTTTAGTGAAAAGCTGAATGATACGAGAAAGAAATACTCTACTTATGATAAGGAGTTTTATGCGATTTATCGAGCTTTGTCTCATTGGAGTCAATATCTTCTTGCCAAGCCATTTGTTCTGTGTTCTGTATATGGCGACAGAATACGAAAAGATCTTGGGGCTCCCAAACATTGGAAGGTTTCCGAGTTCATTGCTAACGATACCTGGTGTCTCCCTAATCCTATTTCTCCCGAAATGTTATCACTTTGGCCGACTATCATTGCTATTCCAATCAGGAACAACTCTTCAGATATACTTATTTGGCCTCATGACAATGGCAAATTTAGTGCCACATCCGCATGAAATCAAATTAGGCAAAGAAATAACAAGTGGGTCCCAAGCAGTTGGACATGGGATCGACCGGGATCACAAAGACACTCCTTATGTACATGGCAGGCCCTTCTCAATAAACTACCTACAATAGACAATATGAAAAGAAGAGGTATCTATCATGTTAACCGATGCTCCCTTTGTTTGCAACAAGAAGAAACTGTTGACCACCTTTATTTTGCTTGTAATTATACAAAATGGATATGGAAGGAGATTCTCCAGTGATTTGAACTCAATAGACTGCCGCAACCAAACTTGCATCAAGAACTAGGCGACCTTATGCAATGTTTCTCAAGAAAAGGGCCACTTACACAACTGGCAAAGGTTACTTTCAGATGCGTTATTTGGTGGATGTGGAAGGAGAGATGTAATAGAATATTTGAATGTCAACACATAAACAATGCTCAGCTCTTTAAAGAGATTATTAGAGACTCAAGATCCTGTATGGAGCATGATCTCAAAACCGAGCACTTCACCCGAAGAGAAAAAGATATTTTTATCAAATTTAATTTTGCTATTAGCTAAAGATCTTGGGAATGATGCCAAATAATGTACCCACAGGTAGTTATAGTCTATAGCATGTGTAGTCATAACTATCGCATTCGCACTCTTTGAGTTACTTGGCTTTGTCTATGACTTGTATAGATAAAGCTATTTGTAGAAACTTTACACATAATCAATTTACTTTTACTTACCAAAAAAAAAAAGTTCATTAATCACCAGCACAAGCTAAACAAGAGGCATGCAGCTTGGGTGGAGTTTTTACAATCTTACAACTTTACAATCAAGCACAAATCTGGTGTTCAAAATGTAGTTGCTGACGCATTGAGCAGAAAGCATTCTTTATTATCAGCAATGGAAGTCAAAGTGGTTGGATTTGAAACATTCAAAGATTTATATGAGAATGATGTGGATTTTGGCTCGATATGGCAGAATTGTAAATCAGGTTCCTTTCAACAATTTTTTATCTTTGATGGTTTTCTTTTTCGAGCTAATGCTTTGTGTGTTCCATCTTGTTCTTTGAGATAAATAATTCTAGCTGAAGCTCATGGTGGTGTTTTGGAGGACATTTCGGTAGGGATAAGACTCTAGCTCTTGTTCAATCAAATTTCTACTGGCCTAAAATGTTCAGAGATGTGGATAGACATGTGAAGCAATGCCGAATGTGTCATTTGGCAAAAACAAGAAGTCAAAATTCTGATTTGTACACTCCCTTGCCAGTGCCAAATGCTCCATGGGAGGATGTGAGTCTTGATTTCGTTTTGGGACTGCCAAGATGTTAGGACTCTAGCTTGGAGAGTCCTAATTGAGTGGGACATTCATGTAAAAATATTAGGACTCTAACTAGGAGAGTCCTAATTGAGAGGGACATTCTGTTAGGACTCTAGCTAGGAGAGTCCTAATTGTGAGGGGCATTCATATAGGAGGTTTTTTCTTAGAGAAGAATTAGGAGTTGTAAGGGAATAGGAGTCTTGAGTAGGAGTCCTATTAGGAGTTGGTTAGAAGTAAGAGTCTTAAGTAGGAGTCCTATGAGGAGTTAGGGTTTAGAAGCCTTATAAATAGCCATGTATTCCTTCTCTTTTCAGAAGCAATAGATGAATCTTTTCTGCAGCCTTTGAGCAGCAACTTGGAGGGAGGAACCCCTATAGAGTTCCAAGGAGGCCGATCCCCTAAAGAGATCAATCTCAAGTTTAGAATCTGCAAGGGTTCTATCACCTGGTATCAGAGCAGCGTTCTTGGCATCTCGCTGCCCTTCCACTGCCATCCATCAACCCTCCACAACCATCCAAAGCAATTCCCACAATTGCTTAAAAGATCGTCACCGAATTCCGCCATCATCTCCACCACCGCGGATCATCCTTTGATCTCCCGGTGAATTGCAACAGGTTCTGGTTTCCTACCTTACTACTGCTGCAATTTAGTTATCCTTATTCGAAAATTAAAAAAAAAAAAAATCGTTCTTATATTGCTGCATAAACTTTTCATCACAAAGTTTTCATCTCTACGACGAAAGATACATTGCAGAATTCCAGCCGCATAGCACCATCTGTTTGATCTTGCTACTGTGCTTTTTCTATCCAAATTTCTACGAAATTTTTATGACATCTTTGACACTTCCTAACAGTGGATTTCCCTTTGGTTTCATCAAAAAATTCTCAGTATAAACTACTAATCTTTTATGTCCAATCTGCTGCACTTGAATTGCAGAATTCAAGCCGCATAGCACCATCTTTTTGATCTTGCTATTGTGCTTTTTTTATCCAAATTTCTATGAAATTTTTATGACATCTTTGACACTTCTTAATAGTAGATTTCCCTTTGGTTTCATCGAAAAATTCTCAATATAAACTACTGATCTTTTATGTCCAATCTGCTGCACTTGAAAATCTATGCTGCAGAAAATTTCAGCTGCATATCGTTGCCTTAACCCATCTATTTGCTATCTTTTTTGAATGAAATTTCTTATAGACTTCATATATCATCTTGGCTTCCATCTAAGATTTATCTATTAAGAAATTCATCTCTAAAAATGATTTTATATTGCTACAAATTTTCATCGTAACCTGCTGAAATTTTTCGACGATAATTCTGCAATTGCAACTTGCACCAATTTCTTTGCTGTTATACTGCCGAAATTTTCTTGATTAAATTAGATATCCTTGATGTTATTTAAACTGTGATTTTGCTATCAATTCCCTCCTCAATTCTCTCAAGTTTTTGGTGAAAATTACGTCGAGAAACCGTTGTTTCTTCGACGACAATTCTACTCTTACAAGACAGCACATACTTGCTGCAACTTCCACGGATTTCTGTCAAACCTTTGCTACTATCTACCATAGATCCAAAACTTTCATCCACAGCTCTAAAACTCTACCAAACCACACCCTCAAACTGCACCCAAAATAGCCACAAAACAAGCCTAAACCGCAGCCTACATCCACCAATCCACCAACACTTTCGACCATCAATTCTCTCAACCTATATATGCCTTTAACCCAATAGCAAAAGAGAGATCTTAACATCATTGATTTGGGGCCATATACTATGGCATCTAAGGAGGCAATCAATGCTAAATTCGAAGCCTTGGAGGCGCGAATGGAGGATAAGATTCGGACGCTCTTTACCGAACTCAGATTGGGCCGACTACTAAGCCCGAAGAAATCATATCAAGGAGAGAGCTTTGCCCAATTACACCAAGCCTGAAGAGATGACTTCCAAGGGAGGGTAGGCTCGATGACCAACCCTAACTATCCATACATGAGAGTGGACTTCCCTAGATGGGAAGAAGGAGACCCGATTGGTTGGATCTCGTGCGCGGAGCGATATTTTCGGTACCACAAAACCGCGGATGTATCTATGGTGAAAATTGCAGCTATACATCTTGAAGGGGATGCTATACAGTGGTTTGACTGGTTTGAACATACTTATGAAGTCCTTTAATGGCATCAATTCAAAGAAGGACTGCTGATTCGCTTTAGACCAACCGATTACGAGAATATTGACGAACAACTAGCAAAGATCCAACAAACCTCCACCATTCAGGAGTACCAAACTAGATTTGAAAGGTTATATAATCAAACTCGTGATTGGTCTCAAAAACAGCTATTGAGGACCTTCATTGAGGGCTTGAAGCCGGAGATCCGAGGAGAAGTTAAAGCGCGACAACCGTATACGCTTATGGCAGCCATCTCTTTCGCACGACATCAAGAGGAGCAATTGAACCATGAAGCTTGGAGGACTAGGGTCTCTCCTCAACCAGTAATATTGAAGCCCTTAGCCCCCCCTACTGTCGACCAAGTCCCTACACTAAAGAGGTTAACAAGAGAAGCGCTTCGGGAGCGATATGCGAAGGGGTTATGTTGGCATTGTGACGAGCCGTGGAGCCGTGAGCATCACTGTAGTAAAGGGGGACTTCTTATGATTGAACCGATAGAAGAAGAGGTCATTGAACATCCAAAAGAGAGCCTTGAACATGAAGAAGAAGATGCAGAAGAAGAGCCACAACCGATCGAAGTTACGGTACATACACTAGCTAGCTACTCAAACCCGCAAACGATGAAAATTGGAGGCCTTCTCAAACAACAACCAATCACTGTTCTCATCGACACGGGCAGTACTATTAACTTCCTAAATAGTAAGCTTGCTGTTCGGATATCATTACCTATCGAGAATCGATGCAGGTTTGATGTTAAGGTCACCGACAGACGGATTTTGAATTGTGATCATAGGCGCTTGCATGAGAAACTATTGCTGCAGGACCAAGAGATAATTGCATATTTCTTCCTTCTCCCTCTTAACAATCATGAGGCCATGCTCAGAATTAAATGGTTGACAATATTATGTGATATTTCTTGGAATTTTATTAAACTAATTATGAAATTTTACAGTAAGGAGAAACATGTGACATTGCACGGGAAACGTGGGGGCGACATAACAATGATTTGCACACAACAAATGGAGAATGTTTTGCATAAAGCATGCAGCGGCTTTTTGGTATAACTTGAGCAGCAAACTAAGGGAGAGCCAACAGAATTTGAAGATCCAAATCTACTTCCTTTGCTTGCTGAATTTTCAAATATATTTGACGAACCGCGCAACCTACCTCTTACCTGTCGGCATGATCATTGTATAATGATTCTTCCAGGCAAATCTTCAGCAAATGCTCAGCCATATCAGTATCCACATCTCCAGAAGGATGAAATAGAAAGGATTATAAAAGAGATGCTCGAAACAGGAGTTATTCGGCCAAGTTGCAACCTCTACTCTTCGCCGGTGCTACTTGTACGCAAGAAGGACGGAACAAGGCGAATATGTGTTGATTACCGAGCTCTCAATGGCATAATCATCAAGGACAAATACTTTATTCCAATAGTAGATGAATTGCTAGATGAAAGGGAGCACAAATCTTTACAAAGCTGGACCTTTGATCCGGGTATCATCAAATACGAGCATGCGAAGAAGACATACGGAAAACCACCTTTTGAACACACAACAACCACGAATTTTTGCTTTCTTCAACAAAAGGTGGAATATCTTGGGCATATCATATCAGAGGAAGGTGTGGCAGTGGACCCCTTCAAAATTGGAGCAATGCAAAACTGGCCGACCTCGAGAAACATAAAATTGCTACATGGCTTTCTGGGTTTAACAAGCTACTACCGCATGTTCGTGAACAACTATGGAAACATCAGTGCACCACTTACTTCCTTACTAGAAAAAGATGTCTTCCAATGGTTGGATAGAGCCTCCGCTGCCTTCGACAAACTTAAGACAGCCATGACGACGACGCCGGTGCTAACACTACCAGATTTCAACCGACCATTCATTATTGAGGCCAACACATCTGGAGTCAGAATTGGAGTCATTCTCATGCAAGATGGTCGACCACTCACATACACTAGCAAGGCATTATCTCCCTCCGATCAAAATATGTCAACATATGATAAGGAGATGCTCGCCATTGTGCGCGCAGCAACAAGGTGGAGATTGTACTTGATCAGGCGATACTTTCAAATCAAGACCGACCATAAAAGCCTAAAATATATCTCTTGGAGCAGAAGATATCTTCCCCCGAGCAGCAAAAATGGGTAACAAAACTTCTTGGATTTGATTTTGAAATAACTTACAAAAAGGGGAAAGAGAATGTTCTTGCAGATGCGCTTTCGCAGCTATCCGAGCAAGTTGAAGTTTCGATCGTTTCACTTCCGACCAGCGACTTCCTTGAGGATATTAAGATGGAATGGCAGGAAGATTCAGATACTAGTAAGATTATAAAAAAATTGGAGGAAGCACCAAGCCCCATGGCTCATTACAATTGGGACTCAAAAGAATTACACTATAAGGGACGCATTGTGCTTGTGACAAATTCTACTTGCATCTTCAATAGCAGATTTTGGACAAAGTTATTCTATATGCAGGGTACTAAATTGAAAAGGAGTATGACATATCACCCATAAACCAACAGCCAACCGGAAGTTTTAAACAAGTGCTTGGAGACAGCCCAAAGCCACCCACCAAATATGACTACCCAAAGAGAACTCCAGACCCAGCCAAGTGCTATTATTGATCGACGGATCGTGACTCGACGACGACGACCCACTAATGAAGTGCTAATACAGTGGGTGAACCTACCAAAAGAAGATGCCACTTGGGAGAACTATGACGACTTGAAGATCAAATTCCCAGAATTCATGAATCATCAGCCTCGAGGACAAGGCTGATTTGAAGAGGGCGGGTCTATTAGGACTCTAGCTTGGAGAGTCCTAATTGAGTGGGACATTCATGTAAAAATGTTAGGACTCTAGCTAGGAGAGTCCTAATTGAGAGGGACATTCTGTTAGGACTCTAGCTAGGAGAGTCCTAATTGTGAGGGGCATTCATGTAGGAGGTTTTTTCTTAGAGAAGAATTAGGAGTTGTAAGGGAATAGGAGTCTTGAGTAGGAGTCCTATTAGGAGTTGGTTAGAAGTAAGAGTCTTAAGTAGGAGTCCTATTAGGAGTTAGGGTTTAGAAGCCCTATAAATAGCCATGTATTCCTTCTCTTTTCAGGAGCAATAGATGAATCTTTTCTGCAGCCTTTGAGCAGCAACTTGGAGGGAGGAACCCCTATAGAGTTCCAAGGAGGCCGATCCCCTAAAGAGATCAATCTCAAGTTTAGAATCTGCAAGGGTTCTATCATAAGAACTCAAAGGAACAAGGATTCTATCATGGTTGTTGTTGATAGATTTTCAAAAATGTCTCACTTTGTTCCATGCAATAAATCAAATGATGCATCTCATATTGTTGATTTATATTTTAAGGAGATTGTTAAATTGGATGGTATTCCAAGAACTATGGTGTCTGATCGAGATTCAAAATTTGTTAGTTATTTTTGGAGAACTCTTTAGAGGAAGTTGGGTACTTCTTTGAATTTCAGCAGCTCGCATCATCCACAAACAGATGGGCAAACTGAGGTAACAAACCGAAGCTTGGGAAATTTGCTTAGAAGCTATGTTGGCAAGAATATTAAGCAATGGGATGTCATTCTTCCACAAATTGAGTTTGCCTACAATCGTTCTATGCATCATAGTATTGGTAAGAGTCCTTTTGAGGTAGTTTATGGTGCTAATCCTGCTGGTCCTTTGGATTTAATCCCTCATTCTACAACAAAGCAATTTAATGGAGATGCTGATGAAAGAGCTAAGCAGATAAAGAAGCTACATGAGGGTATGAAAGCAACCATTGAGAAACAAAATGAGAGGTACATGCAAGCTGCTAACAAACACAAAAAACTTGTGGAGTTTAATGCAGGTGATTTGGTTTGGATTCATCTAAGGAAGGAGAGGTTTCCGCCGGGAAAATTTGGAAAACTGAAACCTAAGGCTGATGGTCCATTCAAGGTGATTAAGAGAATTGGCAAAAATGCTTATGAGATTGAGCTACCTAAAGATTACGGAGTATCCCCAACATTTAATGTGGCTGACTTAAGTCCTTTTTATAATCATGATGACGAAACAAACAAGAACTTGAGGACAAGTCTTTTTCAACCAGGGGAGATTGACACGGGAGTGTCTAATTTGCTACAATATGCTCATATGGATCATACTGATAATATGATATTTTTTTCAGCCAACAATATTGCTACATAATCTTCAACTCAGCCTACTCAGATAAGACAGCTCATCAGCATATTCCCAGCACAAAGGAATACATTAATGGAGTTGGTTGGCAGCTGTAAAGCTGTATCATGGTACTTTTCTTCATGGCTAAGGAATTCATTAATGGAGTTGGTTGGCAGTTGTAAAATACTTAATTTCGAAATTCCCTATGCATGAAGGGTTGTTTCATGCACTAGTATTTGTTTTGGGGTTTAGGGCTTAGAAAAGGGTTAGAAAACTGAGGATATTGGCAGAAGCTCTCTTGGAGTGCTCTTTTGAACTCTGTATCTCTTGGATGCGTCCTTGAGTGGTGAGTCTTTCGCTTTCAGTTATGTATCCTTGTTTATTATCATTAGGGTGGTGATCTTCTATATCCCTTTTGATTTTTAAACTTGGTGGTGAGCTATATATCGTTTTATCGAAGTTTCTTCAAAAGTGCGTTCCTTGCCTTTTGTGACATTTTCTATCTGAACAACTGTTATATCGGTTTTCTATCGACATCCATTCTGCATTTTTTCCTCTCCGGTATCAGACATTCATGTAAAACCTACCTAAGCCGACCCCCATTAAAGAGGTGAATTGGCCGGCTAGGGTTAGGAGGTTATTTCTTAGAGAAGAATAAGGAGTTGTAAAGGAATATGAGTCTTGAGTAGGAGTCCCATTAGGAGTTAGTTAGAAGTAGGAGTCTTAAGTAGGAGTCCTATTAGGAGTTTATTAGAAGTAGGAGTCTTAAGTAAGAGTCCTAATAGGAGTTAGGGTTTAGAAGCCCTATAAATAGTCATGTAATCCACCTCTTTTTATAAGCAATAGATGAATCTTTTCTGCAGCCTTTGAGCAGCAACTTGGAGGAGGAACCCCTATAGAGTTCCAAGGAGCCGATCCCCTAAAGAGATCAACCCCAAGTTTAGAATCTGTAAAGGTTCTATCACCTGGTATAAGAGCAGCGTTCTTGGCGTCTCGCTGCCCTTCCACAGTCATCCATCAACCCTCCACAACCGTTAAAAGATCATCGCCGAATTCCACCATCATCTCCACCACCACGGATCATCCTTTGATCTCCCCGTGAATTGCAACAGGTTCTGGTTTTCTACCTTACTGCTGCTGCAATTTAGTTATCCTTATTTGAAAATCCCAAAAAAATTATTCCTATATTGCTGCATAAACTTTTCGTCATAAAGTTTTCATCTCTACGATGAAAGATACATTGTAGAATTCCAACCGTATAGCACTGTCTGTTTGATCTTGCTACTATGTTTTTTTCTATCCAAATCTCCACGAAATTTTATGACATCTTTGACACTTCCTAACAGCAGATTTTCCTTTGGTTTTTTCAAAAAATTCTCAATATAAACCATTGATATTTTACATCTAATCAGCTATACTTGAAAATCTGCACCATAAAATTTCAGCCGCATAGCACTGATTGTTTGATCTTGATACTACGTTGTTTTTATCCAAATCTCTACGAAATTTTTATGATAGCTTTGACACTTCCTAATAGTGGATTTCCCTTTGGTTTCATCAAAAAATTCTCAATATAAACTTCTGATCTTTTACGTCCCATCTGCTATACTTAAAAATCTGTGCTACAGAAAATCTCAGCCGCATATTGTTGCCTTAACCCATCTATTTGCAATCATTTTTGAATGAAATTTCTTATACACTTCATAGATCATCTTGGCTTCCATCTAAGATTGATTCATTGAGGAATTCATCTCTAAAACCGATTTTGTGTTGCTGTAAATTTTCATCGTAAACTGCTGAAATTTTTCGACGAGAATCCTGCTATCGTAACTTACACCAATTTTCTTGCTGTTATACTGCTGAAATTTTCTTGATTAAATTAGTCATCTTTGCTTTCATATAAACTGTGATTTTTCTATCAATTCCCTCCTCAATTCCCTCAAGTTTTTGGTGGAAATTAGATCGAGAAACCGCTGTTTCTTCGACGATAATTCTGCTCTTACAAGAGAGCACATACTTGCTGCAACTTCCAAAGATTTCTATCAAACCTTTGCTGCCATCTACCACATATCCAAAAGTTTCATCCACAGCCCTAAAACTCCACTGAATCACACCCTTAAACTGCACCCAAAACAGCCACAAAACAAGCCTAAATCGTAGCCTACATCCACCGATCCACCAACCCTTTCGACCATCACTTCTCTCAACCTATACATGCCTTTAACCTGACAACAAAAGAGAGATCTTAATATCATAGATTTGGAGGCATATACTATGGCATCTAAGGAGGCAATCAATGCTAAATTCGAAGCCTTGGAGGCGCGAATGGAGAATAAGATTCGGACGCTCTTTACCGAACTCAGATTGGGCCGACTACTAAGCCCGAAAAAATCATATCACGGAGAGAGCTTTGTCCAATCGCACCAGCCCCGAAGAGATGAGTTCCAAGGGAGGGGAGGCTCTATGACTGACCCCAACTATCTATGCATGAGAGTGGACTTCCCTAGATGGGAAGAAGGAGACCCGATTGGTTGGATCTCGCGCGCGGAGCGATATTTTCGGTACCATAAAACCGCGGATGCATCTATGGTGAAAATTGCAGCTATACATCTTGAAGGGGATGCTATACAGTGGTTTGACTGGTTTGAACATACTTATGGAGTCCTTTCATGGCAACAATTCAAAGAAGGACTGCTGATCCGCTTCAAACCAATCGATTACGAGAATATTGACGGACAACTAGCAAAGATCCGACAAACCTCCACCATACAGGAGTACCAAACTAGGTTTGAAAGGTTATCTAATCAAACTCATGATTGGTCTCAAAAACAGCTATTGAGGACCTTCATTGAGGGCTTGAAGCTGAAGATCCGAGGAGAAGTTAAAGCGCGACAACCGTACACGCTTATGGCAGCCATCTCTTTCGCACGACATCAAGAGGAGCAATTGAACCATGAAGCTCGAAGGACTAGGGTCGCTCCTCAACCAGCAATACTGAAGCCCTTAGCCCCCCCTACTATTGACCAAGTCCCTGCACCAAAAAGGTTAACAAAAGAAGTGCTTCAGGAGCGATCTGCGAAGGGGTTATGTTGGCATTACGATGAGCCGTGGAGCCATGAGCATCGCTGTAGTAAAGGGAGACTTTTTATCATTGAACCAGTAGAAGAAGAGGTCATTGAACATCTAGAAGAGAGCATTGAATATAAAGAAGAAGATGTAGAAGAAGAACCACAACCGACCGAAGTTATGGTACATGCACTAGCCGGCTACTCAAACCCGCAAACGATGAAAGTTGGAGGCCTTCTCAAACAACAACCGATCACTGTTTTCATCGACACGGGCACCACTAATAATACAGTAAGGTTGCTATCCAAATGGCATTACCTATCGAGAATCGCTGCAGGTTTGATGTTCAGGTCACCGACAGACAGATTTTGAAGTGTGATCGTAGGCGCCCGCAGGAGAAACTATTGCTGCAGGTCCAAGAGATAAATGCAGATTTCTTCCTTCTCTCTCTTGATGATCATGAGGCCATGCTCAGAATTAAATGGTTAACAACATTAGGTGATTTTTCTTGGAATTTTATGAAACTAATTATGAAATTTTACAGTAAGGAGAAACAGGTGATACTGCACGGGAAACGTGGGGGCGACGTAACGATGATTTGCACACAACATATGAAGAAGGTTTTGCATAAAGCATGCAGTGGCTTTTTGGTACAACTTGAGCAGCAAACTAAGGGAGAGCCAACAGAATTTGAAGATCCAAATCTACATCCTTTGTTTGCTGAATTTTCAGATATAATTGACGAACCGCGCAACCTACCTCTTACCCGCTGGCATGATTATTATATAACGATTCTTCCAGGCAAACCTCCAGCAAATGCTCAGCCATATCAGTATCCACATCTCTAGAAGGACGAAATAGAATGGATTGTAAAAGAGATGCTCGAAACATGAGTTATTCGACCATGTTGCAGCCCCTACTCTTCACCGGTGCTCCCTAAATGAAAGAAGGACGAAACATGGCGATTATGTGTTGACTACCGAGCTCTCAATGGCATAACCATCAAGGATAAATACTCTATTCCAGTAGTAGATGAATTGCTAGATGAAAGGGAGCACAAATCTTAACAAAGCTGGACCTTTGATCCGGGTATCATCAAATACGAGTATGTGAAGAAGAAATACCGAAAACCACCTTTTGAATACAAAACAACCACTATGAATTTTTGCTTTCTTCAAAAGAAGGTGGAATATCTTGGGCATATCATATCAGAGGAAGGTGTGGCAGTAGACCCCTTCAAAATTGGAGCAATACAAAACTGGCTGACCCCGAGGAAAATAAAATTACTACATGGCTTTCTGGGTTTAACAGGCTACTACTGCAAATTCATGAAAAACTATGGAGATCAGTGCACCACTTATTTCCTTACTGAAAAAAGATGTCTTTCAATGGTCGGACAGAGCCTCCGCTGCCTTCGACAAACTTAAGGTAGCCATGACGACGACGCCAGTACTAGTACTACCAGATTTCAATCGACCCTTCATTATTGAGGCAGATGCATCTGAAGTCAGAATTGGAGCTATTCTCATGCAAGATGGTGTTAGGACTCTAGCTAGGAGAGTCCAAATTGAGAGGGACATTCATGTAAAACTGTTAGGACTTTAGCTAGGAGAGTCCTAATTGAGAGGGACATTCTGTTAGGACTCTAGTTAGGAGAGTCCTAATTGAGAGGGACATTCATGTAGGAGGTTTTTTCTTAGAGAAGAATTAGGAGTTGTAAGGGAATAGGAGTCTTGAGTAGGAGTCCTATTAGGAGTTGGTTAGAAGTAAGAGTCTTAAGTAGGAGTCCTATTAGGAGTTAGGGTTTAGAAGCCCAATAAATAACCATGTATTCCTCCTCTTTACATAAGCAATAGATGAATCTTTTCTGCAGCCTTTGAGTAGCAACTTGGAGGGAGGAACCCCTATAGAGTTCCAAGGAGGCCGATCCCCTAAAGAGATCAACCCCAAGTTTAGAATCTGCAAGGGTTCTAACACCTGGTATCAGAGCAGCGTTCTTGGCGTCTCGGTGCCCTTCCACAGCCAACCATCAACCCTCCACAACCGTCCAAAGCAATTCCCACAATTGCTTAAAAGATCATCATCGAATTCCGCCATCATCTCCACCACCACGGATCATCCTTTGATCTCCCCGTGAATTGCAACAGGTTCTGGTTTTCTACCTTATTGCTGCTGCAATTTAGTTATCTTTATTTCAAAATCCAAAAAAAAAATTATTCCTATATTGCTGCATAAACTTTTCGTCATAAAGTTTTCATCTCTACGACGAAAGATACATTGCAGAATTTTTTGGTAAGTAAAAGTAAATTGATTATGTGTAAAGTTTCTACAAATAGCTTTATCTATACAAGTCATAGACAAAGCCAAGTAACTCATAGAGTGCGAATGCGATAGTTATGACTACATATGCTGTAGACTATAACTACCTGTGGGTACATTATTTGGCATCATTCCCAAGATTTTTAGCTAATAGCAAAATTAAATTTGATAAAAATATCTTTTTCTCTTCGGGTGAAGTGCTCGGTTTTGAGATCATGCTCCATACAGATCTTGAGTCTCTAATAATCTCTTTCAAGAGCTGAGCATTGTTTGTGTGTTGACATTCAAAGATTCTATTACATCTCTCCTTCCACATCCACCAAATAGCGCATCTAAAAGTAACCTTTGCCAGTTTTGTAAGAGGCCCTTTTCTTGAGAAACATTGTATACGGTCGCCTAGTTCTTGGTGCAAGTTTGGTTGCGGCAGTCTATTGAGTTCAAATCGCTGGAGAATCTCCTTCCATATCCATTTTGTATAATCACAAGCAAAATAGAGGTGGTCAACAGTTTCTTCTTGTTGCAAACAAAGGGAGCATCGGTTAACATGATACATTGCAGAATTCCCAACCGTATAGCACTGTCTGTTTGATCTTGCTACTATGTTTTTTCTAATCAAACACATTTCTTATGCAATCTCTTCTGGAACTAGTACTAATATGTGGTATGATCCTTGGGTGAATGGGAAGAGTATATTTCAATTATATGGCGACAGAATACGAAAAGATCTTGGGGCTCCCAAAGATTGGAAGGTTTCCAAGTTCATTGCTAACGGTACCTGGTGTCTCCCTAATCCTATTTCTCCCGAAATGTTATCACTTTGGCCGACCATCATAGCTATTCCAATCAGGAACAACTCTTCAGATATACTTATTTGGCCTCATGACAATGGCAAATTTAGTGCCACATCCGTATGGAATCAAATTAGGCAAAGAAATAACAAGTGGGTCCCAAGCAGTTGGACATGGGATCGACCGGGATCACAAAGACACTCCTTATGTACATGGCAGGCCCTTCTCAATAAACTACCTACAATAGACAATATGAAAAGAAGAGGTATCTATCATGTTAACCGATGCTCCCTTTGTTTGCAACAAGAAGAAACTATTGACCACCTTTATTTTGCTTGTAATTATACAAAATGGATATGGAAGGAGATTCTCTAGCGATTTAAACTCAATAGACTGCCGCAACCAAACTTGCAACAAGAACTAGGCGACCTTATGCAATGTTTCTCAAGAAAAGGGCCACTTACACAACTGGCAAAGGTTACTTTCAGATGCGCTATTTGGTGGATGTGGAAGGATAGATGTAATAGAATCTTTGAATGTCAACACACAAAAAATGCTCAGCTCTTGAAAGAGATTATTAGAGACTCAAGATCCTGTATGGAGCATGATCTCAAAACCGAGCACTTCACCCGAAGAGAAAAAGATATTTTTATCAAATTTAATTTTGCTATTAGCTAAAGATCTTGGGAATGATGCCAAATAATGTACCCACAGGTAGTTATAATCTACAGCATGTGTAGTCATAACTATCGCATTCGCACTCTATGAGTTACTTGGCTTTGTGACTTGTATAGATAAAGCTATTTGTAAAAACTTTACACATAATCAATTTACTTTTACTTACCAAAAAAATACTATGTTTTTTCTATCCAAATCTCCACGAAATTTTATGACATCTTTGACACTTCCTAACAGTAGATTTCCCTTTGGTTTTGTCAAAAAATTCTCAATATAAACTATTGATATTTTACATCTAATCTGCTATACTTGAAAATCTGCATCGTAAAATTTCAGCTGCATAGCACTAATTGTTTGATCTTGAAACTACGTTGTTTCTATCCAAATCTCTACAAAATTTTTATGATAGCTTTGACACTTCCTAATAGTGGATTTCCCTTTGGTTTCATCAAAAAATTCTCAATATAAACTTCTGATCTTTTACGCCCAATCTGCTATACTTAAAAATCTATGCTGCAGAAAATTTCAGCCGCATATTGTTGCCTTAACCCATCTATTTGCAATCTTTTTTGAATGAAATTTCTTATGCACTTTATAGATCATCTTGGCTTCCATCTAAGATTGATCAATTGAGGAATTCATCTCTAAAACCGATTTTTGTGTTGCTATAAATTTTTATCGTAAACTGCTGAAATTTTTCTACGAGAATTCTACTATCGCAACTTGCACCAATTTCCTTGCTGTTATACTACCGAAATTTTCTTGATTAAATTAGTCATCCTTACTGTCATATAAACTGTGATTTTGCTATCAATTCCCTCCTCAATTCTCTCAAGTTTTTGGTGGAAATTACGTCAAGAAACCACTGTTTCTTCGACGACAATTCTGCTCTTACAAGACAGCACATACTTGCTGCAACTTCCACTGATTTCTCTCAAACCTTTGCTGCCATCTACCACAGATCCAAAACTTTCATCCACAGCCCTAAAACTCCACCAAACCACACCCTCAAACTGCACCCAAAACAGCCACAAAATAAGCCTAAATCGTAGCCTACATCCACCGATCCACCAACCCTTTCGACCATCACTTCTCTTAACCTATACATGCCTTTAACCTGACAACAAAAGAGAGATCTTAACATCATAGATTTGGAGGCATATACTATGGCATCTAAGGAGGCAATCGATGCTAAATTCGAAGCCTTGGAGGCACGAATGGAGAGAGCTTTGCCCAATCGCACCAGGCCCGAAGAGATGAGTTCCAAGAGAGGGGAGGCTCTATGATCGATCCCAACTATCCACGCATAAGGGTGGACTTCCCTAGATGGGAAGAAGGAGACCCGATTGGTTGGATCTTGCATGCGGAGCGATATTTTCGGTACCACAAAACCGCGGATGCATCTATGGTGAAAATTGCAGCTATACATCTTGAAGGGGATGCTATACAGTGGTTTGACTGGTTAGAACATACTTATCGAGTCCTTTCATGGCAACAATTCAAAGAAGGACTGTTGATCCGCTTCAGACCAACCGATTACGAGAATATTGACGGATAACTAGCAAAGATCCGACAAACCTCCACCATTCAGGAGTACCAAACCAGGTTTGAAAGGTTATGTAATCAAACTCTTGATTAGTCTCGAAAACAGCTATTGAGGACCTTTAATGAGGGCTTGAAGCCGGAGATCCGAGGAGAAGTTAAAGCGCGACAACCGTACACGCTTATGGCAGCCATCTCTTTTGCACGACATCAAGAGGAGCAATTGAACCATGAAGCTTGAAGGACTAGGGTCACTCCTCAACTAGTAATATTGAAGCCCTTAGCCCCCCTACTGTTGACCGAGTCCCTGCACCAAAAAGGTTGATAAGAGAAGAGCTTCAGGAGCGATCTGCGAAGGGGTTGTGTTGGCATTGCGACGAGCCGTGGAGCCATGAGCATCGCTGTAGTAAAGGGAGACTTTTTATCATTGAACCAATAGAAGAAGAGGTCATTGAACATAAAGAAGAAGATGCAGAAGAAGAGCCACAACCGACCGAAGTTACGATACATGCACTAGCCGGCTACTCAAACCCGCAAATGATGAAAGTTGGAGGCCTTCTCAAACAACAACTGATCACTGTTTTCATCGACACGGGCAGCACTAATAATATCCTAAACAGTAAGGTTGCTATCCGAATGGCATTACCTATCGAGAATCGTTGCAGGTTTGATGTTAAGGTCACCGACAGACGGATTTTGAAGTGTGATCGTAGGCGCCTGCAGGAGATACTATTGCCGCAGGACCAAGAGATAATTGCAGATTTCTTCCTTCTCCCTCTTGATGATCATGAGGCCATGCTCAGAATTAAATGGTTGACAACATTAGGTGATTTTTCTTGGAATTTTATGAAACTAATTATGAAATTTTACAGTAAGGAGAAACAGGTGATACTGCACGGGAAACGTGGGGGCGACGTAACGATGATTTGCACACAACAAATGAAGAAGGTTTTGCATAAAGCATGCAGTGGCTTTTTGGTACAACTTGAGCAGCAAACTAAGGGAGAGCCAACAAAATTGGAAGATCCAAATCTACTTCTTTTGCTTGCTGAATTTTCAGATATATTTGATGAACTACGCAACCTACCTCTTACCCGTCGGCATGATCATTGTATAACGATTCTTCCAGGCCAATCTCCAGCAAATGCTCAGCCATATCAGTATCCACATCTCCAGAAGGATAAAATAGAACGGATTGTAAAAGAGATGCTCAAAACAGGAGTTATTGGGCCATGTTGTAGCCCCTACTCTTCACCGGTGCTCCTCATACGAAAGAAGGATGGAATATGGCGATTATGTGTTGATTACCGAACTCTCAATGGCATAACCATCAAGGATAAATATCCTATTCCAGTAGTAGATGAGTTGCAAGATGAAAGGGAGCACAAATCTTCACAAAGCTGGACCTTCGATCCGGATATCATCAAAATTGGAGCAATGCAAAATTGGCTGACCCCGAGGAACATAAAATTGATACATGGCTTTCTGGGTTTAACAGGCTACTACTGCAAGTTCATGAAAAACTATGGAGAGATCAGTGCACCACTTACTTCCTTTATGAAAAAAGATGTCTTCCAATGGTCGGACAGAGCCTCCGTTGTCTTGGGCAAACTTAAGGCAGCCATGACGACGACGCCGGTGCTAACACTACCAGATTTCAACCGACCCTTCATTATTGAGGCCGACGCATCTGGAGTCGGAATTGGAGCAATTCTCATGCAAGATGGTCGACCACTCGCATACACTAGCAAGGCATTATCTCCCTCTCATCAAAATAAGTCAACATATGATAAAGAGATGCTCGCTATTATGCGCGCAGCAACGAGGTGGAGACCCTACTTGATTGGTCGACGATTTCAAATTAAAACTGACCATAAAAGCCTCAATTACTTTTTGGAGAGAAAGATATCATCCCCTGAGCAGCAAAACTGGGTAACAAAACTTTTTGGATTTGATTATGAAATAACTTACAAAAAGGGGAAAGAGAATGTTCTTGCAGATGCGCTTTCGCAACTACCCGAGCAAGCTGAAGTTTTGGCCATTTCACTTCCGACTAGCGACTTCCTTGAGGATATTAAGATGGAATGGCAGGAAGATTCAGAGACTAGTAAGATTATAAAAAAATTGGAGGAAGCACCAAGCTCCGTAGCTCATTACAATTGGGACTCAAAAGAATTACACTATAAGAGTACTAAATTGAAAAAGAGTATGGCATATCACTCACAAACCGACGGCCAGACAGAAGTTGTAAATAGGTGCTTGGAGATAGCCCAAAGCCACCCATCAAATATGACTACCCAAGGATGACTTCAGACTCATCCAAATGCCATTATTGATCGACGGATTATGACTCGACGACGACGATCCACTACTGAATTGCTAATACAGTGGGCAAACCTACTAACAGAAGATGCCACTTTGGAGAACTATGATGACTTGAAGATCAAATTCCCAAAATTCATGAATCGTCAGCCTCGAGGACAAGGCTGATTTGAAGAGGGCGGGTTTGTTAGGACTCTAGCTAGGAGAGTCCTAATTGAGAGGGATATTCATGTAAAACTGTTAGGACTTTAGCTAGGAGAGTCCTAATTGAGAGGGACATTCTGTTAGGACTCTAGTTAGGAGAGTCCTAATTGAGAGGGACATTCATGTAGGAGGTTTTTTCTTAGAGAAAAATTAGGAGTTGTAAGGGAATAGGAGTCTTGAGTAGGAGTCATATTAGGAGTGGGTTAGAAGTAAGAGTCTTAAGTAGGAGTCCTATTAGGAGTTAGGGTTTAGAAGCCCTATAAATAGTCATGTATTCCTCCTCTTTTCATAAGCAATAGATGAATCTTTTCTGCAGCCTTTGAGCAGCAACTTGGAGGGAGGAACCCCTATAGAGTTCCAAGGAGGCCGATCCCCTAAAGAGATCAACCCCAAGTTTAGAATCTGCAAGGGTTCTAACAGATGGTCGACCACTCGCATACACTATCAAGGCATTGTCTCCCTCCCATCAAAATATATCAACATATGATAAGGAAATGCTCGCCATTGTGCACGCAACATCGAGGTGGAGACCCTACTTGATTGGTCGACAATTTCAAATTAAAATTGACCATAAAAGCCTCAAGTACTTTTTGGAGCGAAAGATATCATACCCTGAGCAGCAAAAATGGCTACCCGAGCAAGCTGAAGTTTCGGCCGTTTCACTTCCGACCAGCGACTTCCTTGAAGATATTAAGATTGAATGGCTGGAAGATTCAGAGACTAGTAAGATTATAAAAAAATTGGAGGAAGCACCAAGCTTCGTGGCTCATTACAATTGGGACTCAAAAGAATTACACTATAAGGGACGCATTGTGCTTATGATAAATTCTACTTGCATCTTCACGAGTAGATTTTGGATAGAGTTATTCCATATGAAGGGTACTAAATTGAAAAGGAGTACGACATATCACCTACAAATCAACGGCCAGACAAAGTGGTAAATAGGTGCTTGGAGACAGCCCAAAGCCACCCACCAAATATGACTATCCAAGGAGATCTCCAGACCAAGCCAAGTGCCATTATTGATCGACGGATCGTGACTCGACGATGACGACCCACTACTAAAGTGCTTATACAGTGGGTGAATCTACCAACAGAAGATGCCACTTGGGAGAACTATGATGACTTGAAGATCAAATTCCCAAAATTCATGAATCGTCAGCCTCGAGGACAAGGCTGATTTGAAGAGGGCGGGTTTGTTAGGACTCTAGCTAGGAGAGTCCTAATTAAGAAGGACATTCATGTAAAACCTACCTAAGCCGACCCCTAATAAAGAGGTGAAGTGGCCGGCTAGGGTTAGGAGGTTATTTCTTAGAGAAGAATAAGGAGTTGTAAAGGAATAGGAGTCTTGAGTAGGAGTCCTATTAGGAGTTGGTTAGAAGTACGAGTCTTGAGTAGGAGTCCTATTAGGAGTTTGTTAGAAGTAGGAGTCTTAAGTAAGAGTCCTAATAGGAGTTAGGGTTTAGAAGCCCTATAAATAGTCATGTAATCCACCTCTTTTGATAAGCAATAGATGAATCTTTTCTGCAGCCTTTGAGCAGCAACTTGGAGGGAGGAACCCCTATAGAGTTCCAAGGAGGCCGTCCCCTAAAGAGATCAACCCCAAGTTTAGAATCTGCAAGGGTTCTATCAGTGACGCCGGGGAGGTGGGAAGAAGAAGAGGAGAAGAAGAAGAGAAGGGAAAGGAGGAGCTGCGGCTTTGGCGGTGGCAGTTGCAGCTGGAAGAGAAGGTGAGGAAGAAGAGAAGAAGAAAGAAAGGAGAAGGAAGAGGAGAAGGGAAAGAAGCAGCTGCGGCTACGGCTGTGGTAGCTGCAGCTGTGGCAGGGAAAGAGGAAAAGGAAGGAGAGGAAGAAGAGAAGGGGAAGAAGGGGCTGCGGCTGCGGCGATGGCAGATGCAGCTGGAAGAGAAGAAGGAGAGGAAGATAAGCAGGGGAGGAAGAAGAGGCTGCGGTTGTGGTGGCTGCGGCCATGGCTGCGACTGCGACTGCGGCAGTTGCGGCTAGGAAAGAAAAGAAAGGAAAGCCGGAAAAAGGGGCTGCGGACGGGATTGCGACCGCAGCGGCAGCGACTGCATATGCTGTTGAATCTCGTATTTTGATGATGAAACCACTTGATATGTGTTTATAATTTAAATTACATTTTGAGTGATGCAGGTCTACTCGATCAGGATTAGACAGTTAACGCAGGAGGAATTGACGTTGCGCCGGAAGAGATCACGTCAGGATATTGGATGGCTGAACGCTTCGGACATCGGGCATCGGGCCAAGGAGAGCGAAATTGCGCCAAGGATATTGGGGTTACGGAGGTCAACCACCGATTGGGCAACAAGCCGCAAGAGAGGATGATGCACCGAAGAATCGGACGAAACGCCAACCAATGATGTGCCGGGCAACAGAATGTCAATTCGCACTGTAATAATTGTCTAGATCGGAGTTGAGTTTTGGTTTGTGTGTGCAGGATTAACTTTTTTTTGGTAAGTAAAAGTAAATTGATTATGTGTAAAGTTTCTACAAATAGCTTTATCTATACAAGTCATAGACAAAGCCAAGTAACTCATAGAGTGCGAATGCGATAGTTATGACTACACATGCTGTAGACTATAACTACCTGTGGGTACATTATTTGGCATCATTCCCAAGATCTTTAGCTAATAGCAAAATTAAATTTGATAAAAATATCTTTTTCTCTTCGGGTGAAGTGCTCGGTTTTGAGATCATGCTCCATACAGGATCTTTAGTCTCTAATAATCTCTTTCAAGAGCTGAGCATTGTTTATGTGTTGACATTCAAAGATTCTATTACATCTCTCCTTCCACATCCACCAAATAGCGCATCAGAAAGTAACCTTTGCCAGTTGTGTAAGTGGCCCTTTTCTTGAGAAACATTGCATAAGGTCGCCTAGTTCTTGGTACAAGTTTGGTTGCGACAGTCTATTGAGTTCAAATCGCTGGAGAATCTCCTTCCATATCCATTTTGTATAATTACAAGCAAAATAGAGGTGGTCAACAGTTTCTTCTGCAAACAAAGGGAGCATCGGTTAACATGATAGATACCTCTTCTTTTCATATTATCTATTGTAGGTAGTTTATTGAGAAGGGCCTGCCATGTACATAAGGAGTGTCTTTGTGATCCCGGTCGATCCCATGTCCAACTGCTTGGGACCCACTTGTTATTTCTTTACCTAATTTGATTCCATGCGGATGTGGCACTAAATTGCCATTGTCATGAGGCCAAATGAATATATATGAAGAGTTGTTCCTGATTGGAATAGCTATGATAGTCGGCCAAAGTGATAACATTTTGGGAGAAATAGGATTAGGGAGACACCAGGTACCGTTAGCAATGAACTCGGAAACCTTCCAATCTTTGGGAGCCCCAAGATCTTTTCGTATTTTGTCGCCATATAATTGAAATATACTCTTTCCATTCACCCAAGGATCGTACCACATATTAGTACTAGTTCCAGAAGAGATTGCATAAGAAATGTGTTTGATTAGCCAATTCCTTGCCTTTAAAATTCCTTTCCAAGCTGCAGAGTGGTATGTTCTTGTTGAAATTTCCTAGATTGATTCCTTTGAAAGATACCTAGCAGAAACCCATTGTGACCATAAGGAACATTTGTTTTGCAAAAGATCCCACAATTGTTATACCAGGCATGCTTGATTCCAATCTCTAGTATTTCTCAAGTTTAGCCCCCCTTCATCTTTTGGTTTGCAAATGCTATCCCAATTTACCATATGCATTGTCTTATCATTTGTGCCATTCCAGAAGAAGTTCATATCGAGGAGCATCTTATAGATAAATTTCCTATTAACTGAATCAAAGGCTTTTCGTAAATCAGCTTTAAAACATATTTTTGTCCCTCTTGCTTTTGAATGCAAATCTTTGACCAAGTCATTAGCAAGCAAAATGTTATGATGTATACTTCTCCCTTTGATGAAAGCAGCTTGATTTGGGCTAATGATCTTGTGTATTACCTTTTGCATTCTATTTGCTAATACTTTGGAGATGATCATGTAAATAAAGTTGCATAATGATATGGGTCGATAGTTCTCTAGTGAATCAGCCCCTGCATTCTTCGGAATTAAAGAAATAAAGGTGCAATTAATCTCTCTAAGAATATGACCTGAAGAGAAAAAATGTTGGCAAGCCTTGATCACATCATTTCCAATAATAGACCAAGCAGTTTGGTAAAATTCAGTTGGAAATCCATCTGGACCTAAGCTTTTGTGCTTTGGTGACTTAAAGACAACACATACAATTTCGTCGTCAGTAATTGGGGCATTGAGGATTGAAATAGCTTCCGAATCAAGTTTTCTAGTCGGCTCCACATGAATGTTATTAGTTTTCCCAGCTTGATTGAGTAAGGAATAAAAAAATTGCTCTGTGTGTGCTTTAACCTCATCTAAATTCTCGATAAGATTATCATCTTTGTCTCTGCATTTGCT
Organism: Musa acuminata AAA Group; assembly: GCF_036884655.1. Lineage (NCBI taxonomy): Eukaryota > Viridiplantae > Streptophyta > Magnoliopsida > Zingiberales > Musaceae > Musa > Musa acuminata. The sequence goes on from NC_088340.1 coordinate 23,004,455, forward strand.
GATACGGTTAACAACCCTTCGAGTAGCAATTGAAGCATAGAAAAATTTAGTATTGGAATCTCCTAGTGTAAGCCAATGCTGTCGAGACTTCTGCTTTACAAAACTTTCCTCCTGTTTTAAGGCTTGCATGAAGTTATTTCTGGCTTCTGTCTCTTTGTAGATAATATTCTCATCATTTGGCTGAAGTTGCAGCTCATGTTGCAATGACATTAGTTCCTTCCTGCAAAATTGAACTGTGGTGGTAATATTGCCAAAGGTATTTGTATTCCACTCCTTTAGTGCTGCTTTACAGGCTTTGAGCTTTTGACATAAGATGTAAGGGGGGGATCCTTGCACATTAACATTCCAAGCAGATCTGATAACATCAAGAAATTGAGGATGAGTACTCCACATGTTAAAGAATCTAAACGGTTTCTTGCCTCTTGGTGTCACTTTGTCTGCGTGTATATATATTAAAGAATGGTCAGAAAACAAAGGAGCACCATACTCAAGAAGTGAATCTGGGTAAACTGTTAACCATTCATGATTAATCAAATACCTATCAAGTCGAGCCATTATTTTTCTGTTAGCAACACCTTGATTACTCCAGGAGAGCCAATTACCCATAGATTTCATATCAAACAAAGCTGCAGTGTCAATGTAATCATTAAAACTTTGAAGCTGGCTTTCTGAAAGTTGTCTACCCTCCTCTTTTTCATTTGTGTACCGAACAGTATTAAAGTCTCCAAGAACAATCCAAGGTACATTGAGACAGCCATTTGCAATATTAGTCAGGTCAGACCAAAGAGTATTTCTTTCTTACATACTATTTGAAGCATATATACCAATGAAATTGAATTGACAACCATTCTTTTTGTCCTCTACCTTAAGTTGAATGAATTGATCAGTAGCAGAAATAAACCAAGCATTAATAGAGTTAGGATGCCATAAGACCCATATTCTACCAAAAGTTTCATTTGAGTCATTGGTAAACAGTTCTGCGTCTGGCCATATTAAATTCTTTTGATCTTGAACGCGCGATTGTTTAATTTTCGTTTCTACTAGAATAACAATATCACATGCGGCAGACTTGATTGATTATTCTGTTGAGCTCCCGACATTTCTCCGGCTTATTAAGTCCGTGAACATTCCAACATGTTATCTTCATCAGTAATAAAGAAATGAAAAGGTGGTAAGGTATTAATCCTACGACTTTGGATGGACTGTACCATCCTTTTTCTTATCCTTCGGTTTTGTATTTTCCTCCCGCACTATATCCTTACCTTTTATGGCTTTATTTCTATATTTATCCACTTCATCTACAGTTTGCAGATTTTTAAACTTTAAAATACCTTGAATCATGTGGTCTTGATTGGCAGGGTTTGTTGAATCACGATAAGATTGTTGCAGCACAATTTCCTGGATAGTACTTGTTAGAGTAGCTTGGCTAGAGAGGTTTGTTGGGGCATGAGTTTGTTGAGACAGAATATCCTTGTTGGCGATGTTTGTTGTGGCTTGAGTTTGTTGAGGAAGAATATCCTTGCTGGCGAGATTTGTTTGGGCCTGAGTTTGTTGAGTTATTGTGGACGGATCCAATGATATTGGAAGAGATGAAGTTCCTGACTTATGTTTCTCCTGTCCACTAGTACCAAGGGAAACCTCTGTTGTGGAAGGCTCCGACATTATAGGAAGAGATATAATTTTGGATTTGTCCTTCTGTCCGCGGTGCTGTCCTTGCGAGTCAGAATGCTCAATAGTCTTCGCCACCATCGGTGCTACTGCCATTAGAGAAGACTCGCTTTGTTGCGGGGGCGCTTGACATGGTCGATAGACCTTTGTGATTTGTTTTGGAGTTTGCTGACAAGCTCCATTTGCATGACCAAAAGATAAGCAATGCTGACATCGTTGTGGCTTCTAAGAATATGAGACATGTACCTTCCGAGTGTTCCCGTCAAGATCACGATAGAAAACCTCATTTGGAAGATCTTCGTCAGAAGAAATCAGTACACATGCTCGTGCAAATGTTAATCTCGTCTGAGCAACTGTTGCTTTGTCGATGTAGAGTGGCTGTCCTAGAGTGCTGCATAACTTTGCAATAAAACGTCGACTCCAAAGATGTAGAGGAAGACCTTGAAAGGATACCCATAATGGAATAGACTGTAGGCTATCTAACTCCAAACGGAGATCAAGAGACCAGCATCGTAGAATCATTGGATGGCCGCGAATAGTCCAGAATCCTTCGAGGACCCGTTGTAAATCTTCTTCAGAGTATAGCTTGCAAACAAAGAATCCGTTCTCCAGCATATGAAGATCAAATGACGATATTCCCCATCGAGTTTTGATAAATGAGGATAGTGGGAAATAAGATGTTTTGAGACTGTTAGAACCCTTGCAGATTCTAAACTTGGGGTTGATCTCTTTAGGGGATCGGCCTCCTTGGAACTCTATAGGGGTTCCTCCCTCCAAGTTGCTGCTCAAAGGCTGCAGAAAAGATTCATCTATTGCTTGAGAAAAGATGAGGAATACATGGCTATTTATAGGGCTTCTAAACCCTAACTCCTAATATGACTCCTACTTAAGACTCTTACTTCTAACCAACTCCTAATAGGACTCCTACTCAAAACTCCTATTCCCTTACAACTCCTAATTCTTCTCTAAGAAAAAACCTCCTACATGAATGTCCCTCCAAATTAGGACTCTCCTAACTAGAGTCCTAACAGAATGTCCCTCTCAATTAGGACTCTCCTAGCTAGAGTCCTAACAGAATGTCCCTCTCAATTAGGACTCTCCTAGCTAAAGTCCTAACAGTTTTACATGAACGTCCCTATCAATTAGGACTCTCCTAACTAGAGTCCTAACAAACCCGCCCTCTTCAAATCAGCCTTGTCCTCGAGGCTGACGATTCATGAATTTTGGGTATTTGATCTTCAAGTCATCATAGTTCTCCAAAGTGGCATCTTCTGTTAGTAGGTTTGCCCACTGTATTAGCAATTCAGTAGTGGATCGTCGTCGTCGAGTTATAATCCGTCGATCAATAATGGCACTTGACTGAGTCTGAAGTCCTCCTTGGGTAGTCATATTTGGTGGGTGGCTTTGGGCTATCTCCAAGTACCTATTTACAACTTCTGTCTGGCCGTCGGTTTGTGAGTGATATGCCATATTCCTTTTCAATTTAGTACTCTTATAGTGTAATTCTTTTGAGTCGCAATTGTAATGAGCTACGGAGCTTGGTGCTTCCTCCAATTTTTTTATAATCTTACTAGTCTCTGAATCTTCCTGCCATTCCATCTTAATATCCTCAAGGAAGTCGCTGGTCGGAAGTGAAATGGCCAAAACTTCAGCTTGCTCGGGTAGTTGCGAAAGCGCATCTGCAAGAACATTCTCTTTCCCCTTTTTGTAAGTTATTTCATAATCAAATCCAAAAAGTTTTGTTACCCAGTTTTGCTGCTCAGGGGATGATATCTTTCTCTCCAAAAAGTAATTGAGGCTTTTATGGTCAGTTTTAATTTGAAATCGTCGACCAATCAAGTAGGGTCTCCACCTCGTTGCTGCGCGCATAATAGCGAGCATCTCCTTATCATATGTTGACTTATTTTGATGAGAGGGAGATAATGCTTTGCTAGTGTATGCGAGTGGTCGACTATCTTGCATGAGAATTGCTCCAATTCCGACTCCAGATGCGTCGACCTCAATAATGAAGGGTCGGTTGAAATCTGGTAGTGTTAGCACCGGCGTCGTCGTCATGGCTGCCTTAAGTTTGTCAAAGGCAACGGAGGCTCTGTCCGACCATTGGAAGACATCTTTTTTCAAAAAGGAAGTAAGTGGTGCACTGATCTCTCCATAGTTTTTCACGAACTTGCAGTAGTAGCATGTTAAACCCAGAAAGCAATGTAGCAATTTTATGTTTCTCGAGGTCGGCCAGTTTTGCATTGCTCCAATTTTGAAGGGGTCCACTGCCACACCTTCCTCTGATATGATATGCCCAAGATATTCCACCTTTTGTTGAAGAAAGCAAAAATTCGTGGTTGTTGTGTGTTCAAAAGGTGGTTTTCCGTATGTCTTCTTCGCATGCTCGTATTTGATGATACCCGGATCAAAAGCCCAGCTTTGTAAAGATTTGTGCTCCCTTTCATCTAGCAATTCATCTACTATTGGAATAAAGTATTTGTCCTTGATGATTATGCCATTGAGAGCTCGGTAATCAACACATATTCGCCTTGTTCCGTCCTTTTTTGCGTACAAGTAGCACCGGCGAAGAGTAGAGGTTGCAACTTGGCCGAATAACTCCTGTTTCGAGCATCTCTTTTATAATCCTTTCTATTTCATCCTTCTGGAGATATGGATACTGATATGGCTGAGCATTTGCTGAAGATTTTCCTGGAAGAATCATTATACAATGATCATGCCGACGGGTAAGAGGTAGGTTGCGCGGTTCGTCAAATATATTTGAAAATTCAGCAAGCAAAGGAAGTAGATTTGGATCTTCAAATTCTGTTGGCTCTCCCTTAGTTTGCTGCTCAAGTTGTACCAAAAAGCTGCTGCATGCTTTATGCAAAACATTCTCCATTTGTTATGTGCAAATCGTTGTTATGTCACCCTCACGTTTCCCGTGCGATCTTCAAATTCTGTTGGCTCTCCCTTAGTTTGCTGCTCAAGTTGTACCAAAAAGCTGCTGCATGCTTTATGCAAAACATTCTCCATTTGTTGTGTGCAAATCGTTGTTATGTCGCCCTCACGTTTCCCGTGCAATGTCACCTGTTTCTCCTTACTGTAAAATTTCATAATTAGTTTCATAAAATTCCAAGAAATATCACCTAATGTCGTCAACCATTTAATTCTAAGCATGGCCTCATGATTGTTAAGAGGGAGAAAGAAGAAATCTGCAATTATCTCTTGGTCCTGCAGCAATAGTTTCTCCTGCGGGCGCCTACGATCACAATTCAAAATCTGTCCGTCGATGACCTTAACGTCAAACCTGCTGCAATTCTCAATAGGTAAGGCCATCTGGATAGTAACCTTACTATTTAGAAAGTTATTAGAACTGCCCGTGTCGATGAGAACAGTGATCGGTTGTTATTTGAGAAGGCCTCCAACTTTCATCGTTTGCGGGTTTGAGTAGCCGGCTAGTGCATGTACCGTAAATTCAGTCGATTGTGGCTCTTCTTTTGCATCTTTTTCTTCATGTTCAAAGCTCTCTTCTGGATGTTCAATGACCTCTTCTTCTATTGGTTCAATGACCTTTACTACAGCGATGCTCACGGCTCCACGGCTCGTCACAATGCCAACATAACCCCTTCGCATATCGCTCTCGAGGCTCTTCTCTTGTTAACCTCTTTGGTGTAGGGACTTGGTCGATAGTAGGGGGGGTAGAGGGCTTCAATATTACTGGTTGAGGAGCGACCATAGTTGAGGTTCAATTGCTCCTCTTGATGTCGTGCGAAAGAGATGGCTGCCATAAGCGGATACGGTTATCGCGCTTTAACTTCTCCTCGGATCTCCGGCTTCAAGCCCTCAATGAAGGTCCTCAATAGCTGTTTTTGAGACCAATCATGAGTTTGATTAGATAACCTTTCAAACCTGGTTTGATACTCCTGAATGCTAGAGGTTTGTCGGATCTTTGCTAGTTGTCCGTCAATATTCTAATAATCGGTTGGTTTGAAGCGGATCAGCAGTCCTTCTTTGAATTGTCGCCATAAAAGGACTCCATAAGTATGTTCAAACCAGTCAAACCACTGTATAGCATCCCCTTGAAGATGTATAGCTGCAATTTTCACCATAGATGCATCTACGATTTTGTGGTACCGAAAATATCGCTCCGCGCGTGAGATCCAACCAATCGGGTCTCCTTCTTCCCATCTAGGGAAGTCCACTCTCATGCATGGATAGTTAGGGTTGGTCATATAGCCTACCATCCCTTGGAAGTCATCTCTTCGGGCTTGGTGTGATTGGGCAAAGCTCTCTCCTTGATATGATTTCTTCGGGCTTAGTGGTCGGCCCAATCTGAGTTCGGTAAAGAGCGTCTGAATCTTATCCTCCATTCGTGCCTCCAAGGCTTCGAATTTAGCACTGATTGCCTCCTTAGATGTCATAGTATATGGCCCCAAATTAATGATGTTAAGATCTCTCTTTTGCTGTTGGGTTAAAGGCATGTAGGCTGCGTCTGAATCTTATAGGTTGAGAGAAGTGATGGTCAAAAGTGTTGGTGGATTGGTGGATGTAGGCTGCGGTTTAGGCTTGTTTTGTGGCTATTTTGGGTGTAGTTTCAGGGTGTGGTTTGGTAGAGTTTTAGGGCTATGGATGAAAGTTTTGGATCTGTGGTAGATGGTAGCAAAGGTTTGACAGAAATCCGTGAAAGTTGCAGCAAGTATGTGCTGTCTTGTAAGAGTAGAATTGTCGTCGAAGAAACAACGGTTTCTCGACGTAATTTCCACCAAAAACTTGAGAGAATTGAGGAGGGAATTGATAGCAAAATCACAGTTTATATGATAGCAAAGATATCTAATTCAATCAAGAAAATTTCGGCAGTATAACAGCAAAGAAATTGGTGCAAGTTGCAATTGCAGAATTGTCGTCGAAAAATTTCAGCGGGTTACGATGAAAATTTGCAGCAACATAAAATCATTTTTAGAGATGAATTTCTTAATAGATCAATCTTAGATGGAAGCCAAGATAATCTATGAAGTGTATAAGAAATTTCATTCAAAAAAGATTGCAAATAGATGGGTTAAGGCAACGATATGCAGCTGAAATTTTCTGCAGCATAGATTTTCAAGTGCAGCAGATTGGACATAAAAGATCAGTAGTTTATATTGAGAATTTTTTGATGAAACCAAAGGGAAATCTACTGTTAGGAAGTGTCAAAGATGTCATAAAAATTTCGTAGAAATTTGGATAGAAAAAGCACAGTAGCAAGATCAAACAGATGGTGCTATGCGGTAGGAATTCTGCAATATATCTTTCGTCGTAGAGATGAAAACTTTGTGACGAAAAGTTTATGCAGCAATATAGGAACGATTTTTTTTTTTTTTTTGGATTTTCGAATAAGGATAACTAAATTACAGCAGTAGTAAGGTAGGAAACTAGAACCTGTTGCAATTCACGGGGAGATCAAAGGATGATCCGTGGTGGTGGAGATGATGGCGGAATTCGGTGACGATCTTTTAAGCAATTGTGGGAATTGCTTTGGGCAGTTGTGGAGGGTTGATGGATGGCTGTGGGAGGGCAGCGAGACGCCAAGAACGCTGCTCTGATACCAGGTGTTAGAACCCTTGCAGATTCTAAACTTGGGGTTGATCTCTTTAGGGGATCGGCCTCCTTGGAACTCTATAGGGGTTCCTCCCTCCAAGTTGCTACTCAAAGGCTGCAGAAAAGATTCATCTATTGCTTGAGAAAAGAGGAGAAATACATGGTTATTTATACGGCTTCTAAACCCTAACTCCTAATAGGACTCCTACTTAAGACTCTTACTTCTAACCAACTCCTAATAGGACTCCTACTCAAAACTCATATTCCCTTACAACTCCTAATTCTTCTCTAAGAAAAAACCTCCTACATGAATGTCCCTCTCAATTAAGACTCTCCTAACTACAGTCCTAACAGAATGTCCCTCTCAATTAGGACTCTCCTAGCCAGAGTCCTAACAGAATGTCCCTTTGTTAGAACCCTTGCAGATTCTAAACTTAGGGTTGATCTCTTTAGTGGATCGGCCTCCTTGGAACTCTATAGGGGTTCCTCCCTCCAAGTTGCTGCTCAAAGGCTGCAGAAAAGATTCATTTATTGCTTATAAAAAGAGAAGGAATACATGACTATTTATAGTGCTTCTAAACCCTAACTCCTAATAGGACTCCTACTTAAGACTCTTACTTCTAACCAACTCCTAATAGGACTCCTACTCAAGACTCCTATTCCCTTACAACTCCTAATTCTTCTCTAAGAAAAGACTTCCTACATGAATGCCCCGCACAATTAGGACTCTTCTAGCTAGAGTCCTAACAGAATGTCCCTCTCAATTAGGACTCTCCTAGCTAGAGTCCTAACATTTTTACATGAATGTCCCTCTCAATTAGGACTCTCCAAGCTAGAGTCCTAACAGACCCACCCTTTCAAATCAGCCTTGTCCTCAAGGCTGATGATTCATGAATTCTGGGAATTTGATCTTCAAGTCGTCATAGTTCTCCCAAGTTGCATCTTCTTTTGGTAGGTTCGCCCACTGTATTAGCACTTCATTAGTGGGTCGTCGTCGTCGAGTCACTATCCGTCGATCAATAATGGCACTTAGCTGGGTCTGGAGTTCTCTTTGGGTAGTCATATTTGGTGGGTGGCTTTGGGCTGTCTCCAAGCACCTGTTTAAAACTTCTGGTTGGCTGTTGGTTTGTGGGTGATATGTCGTACTCCTTTTCAATTTAGTACCCTGCATATAGAATAACTTTGTCCAAAATCTGCTATTAAAGATGCAAGTAGAATTTGTCACAAGCACAATGCGTCTCTTATAGTGTAATTCTTTTGAGTCCCAATTGTAATGAGCCATGGGGCTTGGTGCTTCCTCCAATTTTTTTATAATCTTTCTAGTATCTGAATCTTCCTGCCATTCCATCTTAATATCCTCAAGGAAGTCGCTGGTCGGAAGTGAAACGGTCGAAACTTCAACTTGCTCGGGTAGTTGCGAAAGCGCATCTGCAAGAACATTCTCTTTCCCTTTTTGTAAGTTATTTCAAAATTAAATCCAAGAAGTTTTGTTACCCTTTTTTGCTGCTCGGGGGAAGATATCTTCTGCTCCAAGAGATATTTTAGGCTTTTATGGTCGGTCTTGATTTGAAAGTATCGCCTGATCAACTACAATCTCCACCTCGTTGCTGCGCGCACAATTGCGAGCATCTCCTTATCATATGTTGACATATTTTGATCGGAGAGAGATAATGTCTTGCTAGTGTATGCGAGTGGTCGACCATCTTTCATGAGAATGGCTCCAATTCTGACTCCAGATGTGTCGGCCTCAATAATGAAGGGTCGGTTGAAATCTAGTAGTGTTAGCACCAGCGTCGTCGTCATGGCTGCCTTAAGTTTGTCGAAGGCAGCGGAGGCTCTATCCAACCATTGGAAGACATCTTTTTCTAGTAAGGAAGTAAGTGGTGCACTGATCTTTCCATAGTTTTTCACGAACTTGCGGTAGTAGTCTGTTAAACCCAGAAAGCCATGTAGCAATTTTATGTTTCTCGAGGTCGGCCAGTTTTGCATTGCTCCAATTTTGAAGGGGTCTACTGCCACACCTTCCTCTGATATGATATGCCCAAGACATTCCACCTTTTGTTGAAGAAAGCAAAAATTCGTGGTTGTTGTGTGTTCAAAAGGTGGTTTTCCGTATGTCTTCTTCGCATGCTCGTATTTGATGATACCCGGATCAAAGGTCTAGCTTTGTAAAGATTTGTGCTCCCTTTCATCTAGCAATTCATCTACTATTGGAATAAAGTATTTGTCCTTGATAATTATGCCATTGAGAGCTCGATAATCAACACATATTCGCCTTGTTCCGTCCTTCTTGCGTACAAGTAGCACCGGCGAAGAGTAGAGGTTGCAACTTGGCCGAATAACTCCTGTTTCGAGCATCTCTTTTATAATCCTTTCTATTTCATCCTTCTGGAGATGTGGATACTGATATAGCTGAGCATTTGCTGAAGATTTGTCTGGAAGAATCATTATACAATGATCATGCCGACGGGAAAGAGGTAGGTTGCGCGGTTCGTCAAATATATTTAAAAATTCAGCAAGCAAATGAAGTAGATTTGGATCTTCAAATTCTGTTGGCTCTCCCTTAGTTTGCTGCTCAAGTTGTACCAAAAAGCCGCTGCATGCTTTATGCAAAACATTCTCCATTTGTTGTATGCAAATCGTTGTTATGTCGCCCCACGTTTCCCATGCAATGTCACCTGTTTCTCCTTACTGTAAAATTTCATAATTAGTTTCATAAAATTCCAAGAAATATCACCTAATGTCGTCAACCATTTAATTTTGAGCATGGCCTCATGATTGTTAAGAGGGAGAAGGAAGAAATCTGCAATTATCTCTTGGTCCTGCAGTAATAGTTTCTCCTGCAAGCGCCTATGATCACAATTCAAAATCCGTCCGTCGGTGACCTTAACATCAAACTTGCAGCGATTCTCGATAGGTAATGATATCCGAACAGCAAGCTTACTATTTAGGAAGTTAGTAGTACTGCCCTTGTCGATGAGAACAGTGATTGGTTGTTGTTTGAGAAGGCCTCCAATTTTCATCGTTTGCGGGTTTGAGTAGCTAGCTAGTGTATGTACCGTAACTTCGGTCGGTTGTGGCTCTTCTTTTGCATCTTCTTCTTCATGTTGAAGGCTCTCTTTTGAATGTTCAATGACCTCTTCTTCTATCGGTTCAATCATAAGAAGTCCCCCTTTACTACAGCGATGCTCACGGCTCCACGGCTCGTCACAATGCTAACATAACCCCTTCGCATATCGCTCCCGAAGCTCTTCTCTTGTTAACCTCTTTAGTGTAGGGACTTGGTCGACAGTAGGGGGGGCTAAGGGCTTCAATATTACTGGTTGAGGAGAGACCCTAGTCCTCCGAGCTTCATGGTTCAATTGCTCCTCTTGATGTTGTGCGAAAGAGATGACTGCCATAAACGTATACGGTTGTCGCGCTTTAACTTCTCCTTGGATCTCCGGCTTCAAGCCCTCAATGAAGGTCCTCAATAGCTGTTTTTGAGACCAATCATGAGTTTGATTAGATAACCTTTCAAACCTGGTTTGGTACTCCTGAATGGTGGAGGTTTGTTAGATCTTTGCTAGTTGTTCGTCAATATTCTCGTAATCGGTTGGTCTGAAGCTAATCAGCAGTCCTTTTTTGAATTGTCACCATGAAAGGACTCCATAAGTATGTTCAAACCAGTCAAACCACTGTATAGCATCCCCTTCAAGATGTATAGCTGCAATTTTCACCATAGATACATCCGCAGTTTTGTGGTACCGAAAATATCGCTCCGCGTGCGAGATCCAACCAATCGGGTCTCCTTCTTCCCATCTAGGGAAGTCCACTCTCATGCATGGATAGTTGGGGTTGGTCATAGAGTCTACCCTCCCTTGGAAGTCATTTCTTTGGGCTTGGTGTGATTGGGCAAAGCTCTCTCCTTGATATGATTTCTTCGGGCTTAGTGGTCGGCCCAATCTGAGTTCGTAAAGATCGTCCGAATCTTATCCTCCATTCGCGCCTCCAAGGCTTCGAATTTAGCATTGATTGCCTCCTTAGATACCATAGTATATGGCCCCAAATCAATGATGTTAAGATCTCTCTTTTGCTGTTGGGTTAAAGGCATGTATAGGTTGAGAGAAGTGATGGTCGAAAGTGTTGGTGGATTGGTGGATGTAGGCTGCGGTTTAGGCTTGTTTTGTGGCTATTTTGGATGCAGTTTGAGGGTATGGTTTGGTAGAGTTTTAGGGCTATGGATAAAAGTTTGGGATCTATGGTAGATGGTAGCAAAGGTTTGACAGAAATCCGTGGAAGTTGCAGCAAGTATGTGCTGTCTTATAAGAGTAGAATTATCGTCGAAGAAACAACGGTTTCTCGACGTAATTTCTACCAAAAACTTGAGAGAATTGAGGAGGGAATCGATAGCAAAATCACAGTTTATATGACAGCAAGGATATCTAATTTAATCAAGAAAATTTTGGCAGTATAATTGTCACGACCCGGGTCTGATGAGCTAACTAGCCGATATCTCCATTTTGGTCCTCAACGGCGGACCAAAATGCTTAAGCGGGAGGTTACGTAGTACACTCATCAGGCCCTTATAAGCTAATCACACACACTCCCCACTTCCGATGTGGGACTAATGGGATATTACATTATCCCCAACTCAATTAGCTTGACGTCCTCGTCAAGGCCAGACATAACCCAGATCGAACCCTAGCACAGTGCATGTGAGGTTTAACTCAGTGGTGGCTCCACGCCGTGATGAGTTCTCTGACTCCATCCACGGGTAGCCCTTTCCTACTGCAGCCCTCTCACCCTGCCCTAATGCTAGGTCGGCTCTGATACCAAATGTCACGACCCGGGTCTGATGAGCTAACTGGCCAATAACTCCATTTTGGTCCTCAACGAGGGACCAAAATGCTTAAGCGGGAGGTTACGTAGTACACTCATCAGGCCCTTATAAGCTAATCACACACACTCCCCACTTCCGATGTGGGACTAATGGGATATTACATTATCCCCAACTCAATTAGCTTGACGTCCTCGTCAAGGCCAGACATAACCCAGATCGAACCCTAGCACAGTGCATGTGAGGTTTAACTCAGTGGTGGCTCCACGCCGTGATGAGTTCTCTGACTCCATCCACGGGTAGCCCTTTCCTACTGCAACCCTCTCACCCTGCCCTAATGCTAGGTCGGCTCTGATACCAAATGTCACGACCCGGGTCTGATGAGCTAACTGGCCAATAACTCCATTTTGGTCCTCAACGAGGGACCAAAATGCTTAAGCGGGAGGTTACGTAGTACACTCATCAGGCCCTTATAAGCTAATCACACACACTCCCCACTTCCGATGTGGGACTAATGGGATATTACATTATCCCCAACTCAATTAGCTTGACGTCCTCGTCAAGGCCAGACATAACCCAGATCGAACCCTAGCACAGTGCATGTGAGGTTTAACTCAGTGGTGGCTCCACGCCGTGATGAGTTCTCTGACTCCATCCACGGGTAGCCCTTTCCTACTGCAACCCTCTCACCCTGCCCTAATGCTAGGTCGGCTTTGATACCAAATGTCACGACCCGGGTCTGATGAGCTAACTGGCCAATAACTCCATTTTGGTCCTCAACGACGGACCAAAATGCTTAAGCGGGAGGTTACGTAGTACACTCATCAGGCCCTTATAAGCTAATCACACACACTCCCCACTTCCGATGTGGGACTAATGGGATATTACAATAACAGTAAGGAAATTGGTGCAAGTTGCAATTGCAGAATTGTCATCAAAAAATTTCAGCGGGTTACAATGAAAATTTGCAGCAACATAAAATCATTTTCAGAGATGAATTTCTTAATAGATAAATCTTAGATGGAAGCCAAGATGATCTATGAAGTGTATAAAAAATTTCATTCAAAAAAGATTGCAAATAGATGGGTTAAGGCAACGATATGCAGCTGAAATTTTCTACAGCAGATTGGACATAAAAGATCAGTAATTTATATTGAGAATTTTTCGATGAAACCAAAGGGAAATCTACTGCTAGGAAGTTTCAAAGATGTCATAAAAATTTCGTAGAAATTTGGATAGAAAAAGCACAGTAGCAAGATCAAACAGATTGTGCTATGCGGCTTGAATTTTGCAATTCAAGTGCAGCAGATTGGACATAAAAGATCAGTAGTTTATATTGAGAATTTTTTGATGAAAATAAAGGTAAATCCACTCTTAAGAAGTGTCAAAGATGTCATAAAAATTTCGTAGAAATTTGGATAGAAAAAGCACAGTAGCAAGATCAAACAGATGGTGCATGCGGTTGGAATTCTGCAATGTATCTTTCGTCGTAGAGATGAAAACTTTGTGACGAAAAGTTTATGCAGCAATATAGGAACAATTTTTTTTTTTTTTTTGGATTTTCGAATAAGGATAACTAAATTGCAGCAGCAGTAAGGTAGGAAACCAGAACCTGTTGCAATTCACGGGGAGATCAAAGGATGATCCGTGGTGGTGGAGATGATGATGGAATTTGATGACGATCTTTTAAGCAATTGTGGGAATTGCTTTGGATGGTTGTAGAGGGTTGATGGATGGCTGTGGAAGGGTAGCGAGATGCCAAGAACGCTGCTCTGATACCAGGTGTTAGAACCCTTGCAGATTCTAAACTTGGGGTTGATCTCTTTAGGGGATTGGCCTCCTTGGAACTCTATAGGGGTTCCTCCCTCCAAGTTGCTGCTCAAAGGCTGCAGAAAAGATTCATCTATTGTTATGAAAAGAGAAGGAATACATGACTATTTATAGGGCTTCTAAACCCTAACTCCTAATAGGACTCCTACTTAAGACTCCTATTCCCTTACAACTCCTAATTCTTCTCTAAGAAAAGACCTCCTACATGAATGCCCCTCACAATTAGGACTCTCCTAGCTAGAGTCCTAACAGAATGTCCCTCTCAATTAGGACTCTCCTAGCTAGAGTCCTAACATTTTTACATGAATGTCCCTCTCAATTAGGACTCTCCAAGCTAGAGTCCTAACACCCTCTCAATTAGGACTCTCCTAGCTAAAGTCCTAATAGTTTTACATGAATGTCCCTATCAATTAGGACTCTCCTAGCTAGAGTCCTAACAGAGACCTACCACATAGCCAACAATCGCCATAGACCATGTCTCAATAAGCTCTGCTGAATCAGCAGTCTCGTATACAGCAATCTTCTTATCAGCCTGAACTTCTGGAGTAAAGAATTCCAAGCTTAGATCCGGACTTCCAAGCGCGATGAAGACATAAAGCGAAATAAAGTACCGGAGTCAAGCGCGAAGGATTCGTTGGGAGTTCGAGAGTTCGACGGAAGTCCAAAGGTTCGTCGGGAATGCTGCCGGAACTAGCCGAGAATGAATAGGGAGCTTGCCGAAGGGTTTTTCAGAAGCTCGCCGGAAGGTTCGTTGGAAGTTCGCGAAGCTCACCGAGAAAGATCGGAGCTTGCCGAAGAAGCTCGTTGGAACTCGCCAAGATCAAATCGTGAAGTCTAGGAGCTTGCCGGTGTAATATCCCACACTTTTGAAAATTATTAATAAGGATTTATATGTAAATTGGAGGACCTACATGTAAATATAGAAATTTCAAGGACTAAACTGTTAAGTTACAAAAAAAAATAATAATAAAGAAAACCGAAAATTTCGGTTTTATCCCACCGCCTCCCACGCTCTCTCTGTTTCTTCGAGAAATAGAGAGAAGCGGTGGGGCGTGGGGAGAAGAAGAAGAGAAGTTGAGGGAGAAGAGAAGAAAAGAAGAAGAGTAGGGAAAAGAAGAGATTAGGAAGAAGAGGGAGAAGAGAAGAAAAGAAGAAGAAGAAGAAGAAGAAGAGAGGGAAGATGGAGAGGAGAGATAGAGAGAGGTAGCAGCTGCAGCTAGGGCTGCAGCACCTCTGTTTCCCGCAGGTGGAAATAGAGGAGAGGATGTGTGGGGCGTTGGGGAGGAAAAGGGAAGAGGAAGAAGAAGAAGAAGAAGAAGAAGAAGAAGAAGAGAGGAGGATAGCTGTGGCGAGGCTGCAGCGAGGAGGTGTGTGGCGTTGGGGAGGAAAAAGGAAGAGGAGAAGAAGAGAAGGAGAAGAGAGGGAAGAGGGAGAGGAGCAAGAGATGGCACCAGCTAGGGCTGCAGCACCTCTGTTTCCTGCAGGTGAAAACAGAGGAGAGGTGTGGGGCGTTCGAAGAGGAGAAGAAGAGGAAGAGAAGAGGAAGAGAAGAGGAAGAGGAAGCAGGAGAAGAGGTTGTGATACCTCTGTTTCCTGCAGAGGAAACAGAGGAGAGGGTGTGTGTGACGCTGGGGAGGAGGAGGGAAGAAGAAGAGAAGAAGAAGAAGAGACGGGAAAGGAGGAGCTGTGGCTGCGGCTATGGCAGCTGCAGCTATGGCAGGGAAAGAGGAAGAGAAAGGAAGAAGGGAAGGAGAGGAAAAAGAGAAGGGAAAGAAGGGGCTGCGGCTGCGGCGATGGCAGCTGCAGTTGGAAGAGAAGAAGGAGAGGAGGATGAGCAAGGGAGGAAGAAGAAGCTGTGGCAGTGGCTGAGGCTGCGACTGCAGCAGTGCAGCTGGGAAAGAAGAGAAGGAAAGGAAGAAGAAGAGAAAGGAAAAGGGAAGAAGAGATGAAGAGGAGAAGGGGAGGCAGCTGTGGCAGTGGCAGCTGCAGCTGGAAGAGAAGAAGAGGCTGCAGCTGTGGTGGCTTCGGCCATGGCTGCGACTGCGACTGCGGCAGTTGCAGCTGGGAAAGAAAAGAAAGGAAAGGAGGAAAAAGGGGCTGCGGACGGGATTGCGGCCGCAGCGGCAGCGACTGCGTATGTAGTAGTTATGTCTGCGAGAGAAGGGAGCAAGGAAGTAGTATAATGGAAGGGGCTGCGGTTGTGACAGCAGCTGCGGTCGTGACTACGACTGTGGTAGTGGCAGCGACGATGGCTGCGACAACTGTGTTTGAAAAAGAAAACGAAGGAATGAGATTAAGAGAGAGCAGGTGGCTATGCCTTTATGTTCTGCATGAGCTGTAATTGTGGAGGAAAAAGAAAAGACATGTAGAAAACGAAACAGAGAGAGAGGACATGGAGGAAAAGTAGAAGGATTTGGGCTGGCACACTCTTTGGATCTTCGTATCGAAATCTTTGAAAGGCAAGTTTCCCAATCGTTTCTCCTATAATTGCTCTAGTTTTTCTTATTGCAAGTGTTCCGATCCTTCCTATTGCAAGCTTTCTAATCTTTCCTATTATAAGTGTCCTGATCTTTCCTTACTGTAATTTTATCTCTACATTTGTTTTGAATATGAGGAACTTTGAATTATTCTAGCCTTGCATTTGATATATCTCCTGTTTAGACGTAACGATTCGAATCTGTGTAACTTTTGAGATTCTGACCTTTTTTTTTTGGTAAGTAAAAGTAAATTGATTATGTGTAAAGTTTCTACAAATAGCTTTATCTATACAAGTCATAGACAAAGCCAATTAACTCATAGAGTACGAATGCGATAGTTATGACTACACATGCTGTAGACTATAACTACCTGTGGGTACATTATTTGGCATCATTCCCTAATCCTATTTCTCCCGAAATGTTATCACTTTGGCCGACTATCATAGCTATTCCAATCAGGAACAACTCTTCAGATACACTTATTTGGCCTCATGACAATGGCAAATTTAGTGTCACATCCGCATGGAATCAAATTAGACAAAGAAATAACAAGTGGGTCCTGGTGTATCCCTAATCCTACTATGTTATTGCTAACGGTACCTGGTGTATCCCTAATCCTATTTCTCCCGAAATATTATCACTTTGGCCGACTATCATAGCTATTCCAATCAGGAACAACTCTTCAGATATACTTATTTGGCCTCATGACAATGGCAAATTTAGTGCCACATCCGCATGGAATCAAATTAGACAAAGAAATAACAAGTGGGTCCCAAGCAGTTGGACATGGGATCGACCGGGATCACAAAGACACTCCTTATGTACATGGCAGGCCCTTCTCAATAAACTACCTACAATAGACAATATGAAAAGAAGAGGTATCTATCATGTTAACCGATGCTCCCTTTGTTTGCAACAAGAAGAAACTGTTGACCACCTCTATTTTGCTTGTGATTATACAAAATAGATATGGAAGGAGATTCTCCAGCGATTTGAACTCAATAGACTGCCGCAACCAAACTTACACAACTGGCAAAGGTTACTTTCAGATGCGCTATTTGGTGGATGTGGAAGGAGAGATGTAATAGAATCTTTGAATGTCAACACACAAACAATGCTCAGCTCTTGAAAGAGATTATTAGAGACTCAAGATCATGTATGGAGCATGATCTCAAAACCGAGCACTTCACCCGAAGAGAAAGAGATTCTGACCTTTCTACTATGTTATGGCTATAACTTCATGTATTGACCTCTGATTTGGACAAAATTTATTTGATCAGAATATAGACTCATAAACCTTTCTTTTAATAGCTTATTTTAAGAATTCGGAGTCAATTTGCCTGCCCAAACTTCTGTTTCAAATGAGCCTACAGATTCTACAAAACAGGGATCGTAATTTCTGACCTTTTGATACTGAACTGCTTATAAGTCCCTGTTGCAAACATTGATTTATTCAAAGCTTATTTCATTGGAAACTAGACTCATAGATCTTTCTTTTGATATATGGATTGAAAGATTTGGAATCCAAACACCTGCCCAGTTATCTGTTGAATCTGACATTATGAATTATGCCAAACAAAGATTTTGTTCTACGACCCTTGTTACCAAATTATTTGTAACTCTCTCTATTGGACAGTTCAATTCATATGAAGCCTGTCTTATCTGAAAGTATAATCCAATGATATATTTCTGAGTAAATTGGAGCACGATTGATAGTTTGAATCATTTGTTCAATGTGCCTCTTGTATTCTGCCAGAAATCGAGCTTTGGTCGATTTCTAATATTCTGGTTTCATTCCTTTGGAAATTGATATCCTTTAGCTTTCTTATTCAATTGAGCTTTATATTACTGCTTTGAATTCTTGTATTCTCTTGTCCTTAAAGTTATTTGCATTCTTGAAAACTATTGTGTAACGTTTATGCTATATCGTATTGACTCATTTAGGCACATGTGTATCCCATTGTTCCGCATTTGCTTTCGATATGTGCCTATTCTATTTTCTTTCAAAATCCGAATACCATTGTGAAAGATTATTGCTTACTTCGTATTGACTCGTAAAGGCACATGTACGTTTTGTTGTTCCGCGTGTGCTTCCGATATATGCTACTTATTGTTAAAACTGCCCTCTTGTACTCTGGTGTTTGTGGGATTGTCTGGACCTTTGCCAGAAATGGTAAAGGGTATGTGTTTAGAGCCTGCGATGCTCTGCGATGCTCTTTAGGGGATCGTTCTCGTCGGAACTCTATAGGGGTTCCTCCCTCCAAGTTGCTGCTCAAAGGCTGCAGAAAAGATTCATCTATTGCTTATGAAAAGAGAAGGAATACATGGCTATTTATAGGGCTTCTAAACCCTAACTCATAATATGACTCCTACTTAAGACTCTTACTTCTAACCAACTCCTAGTTTAACTCCTAGTCAAGACTCCTATTCCCTTACAACTCCTAATTCTTCTCTAAGAAAACACCTCCTATATGAATGCCCCTCTCAATTAGGACTCTCCTAGCTAGAGTCCTAATAGAATGCCCCTCTCAATTAGGACTCTCTTAGCTAGAGTCCTAACAGTTTTACATGAATGTCCCTCTCAATTAGGACTCTCGAAGCTAGAGTCCTAACAGACCCGCCCTCTTCAAATCAGCCTTGTCCTCGAGGCTGATGATTCGTGAATTCTGGGAATTTGATCTTCAAGTCGTCATAGTTCTCCCAAGTGGCATCTTCTATTGGTAGGTTCGCCCACTGTATTAACACTTCATTAGTGGGTCATCGTCGTCGAGTCACGATCCATCGATCAATAATGGCACTTGGCTGAGTCTGGAGTTCTCTTTGGGTAGTCATATTTGGTGGGTGGCTTTGGGCTGTCTCCAAGCACCTATTTAAAACTTTCGTCTCGCCGTCGGTTTGTGGGTGATATGCCATACTCCTTTTCAATTTAGTACCCTGCATATGGAATAACTTTGTCCAAAATCTACTCGTGAAGATGCAAGTAGAATTTATCGTAAGCACAATGCGTCCCTTATAGTGTAATTCTTTTGAGTCTCAATTGTAATGAGCCATGGGGATTGGTGCTTCCTCCAATTTTTTTATAATCTTACTAGTCTCTGAATCTTCCTACCAATCTATCTTAATATCCTTAAGAAAGTCATTGGTCGGAAGTGAAACGGCCGAAACTTCAACTTGCTCAGGTAGCTGCGAAAGCGCATCTGCAAGAACATTCTCTTTCCCTTTTTTGTAAGTAATTTCATAATCAAATCCAAGAAGTTTTATTACCCTTTTTTGTTGCTCAGGGGATGATATTTTTCGCTCCAAAAAGTACTTGAGGCTTTTATGGTCAGTTTTAATTTGAAATCGTCGGCCAATTAAGTAGGGTCTCCACCTCGTTGCTGCGCGCACAATGGCAAGCATCTCCTTATCATATGTTGACTTATTTTGATGGGAGGGAGATAATGCCTTGCTAGTGTATATGAGTGGTCGACCATTATGCATGAGAATGGCTCCAATTCCGACTCCAGATGCGTCGGCCTCAATAATGAAGGGTCAATTGAAATCTGGTAGTGTTAGCACCGGCGTCATCGTCATGGCTGCCTTTAAGTTTGTCGAAGGCATCGGAGGCTCTGTCCGACCATTGGAAGACATCTTTTTTCAGTAAGAAAGTAAGTGGTGCACTGATCTCTCCATAGTTTTTCATGAACTTGCAGTAGTAGCCTATTAAACCCAGAAAGCCATGTAGCAATTTTATGTTCCACGGGGTCAGCCAGTTTTGCATTGCTCCAATTTTGAAGTGGTCTACTGCCACACCTTCCTCTGATATGATATGCTCAAGATATTTCACCTCATGAAGAAAGCAAAAATTCATAGTGGTTGTTGTGTGTTCAAAAGGTGATTTTCGGTATGTCTTCTTCGCATACTCGTATTTGATGATACCCGAATCGAAGGTCCAGCTTTGTAAAGATTTGTGCTCCCTTAGCAACTCATCTACTACTGGAATAGGGTATTTATCCTTGATGGTTATGACATTGAGAGCTCGGTAATCAACACATAATCGCCATATTCCATCCTTCTTTCGTATGAGTAGCACCGGTGAAAAGTAGGGGCTGTAACTTGGTCAAATAACTCATGTTTTGAGCATCTCTTTTACAATCCTTTCTATTTCATCCTTCTGGAGATGTGGATATTGATATGGCTGAGCATTTGCTGGAGATTTGCCTGGAAGAATCATTATACAATGATCATGCCGACGGGTAAGAGGTAGGTTGCGCGATTTGTCAAATATATTTGAAAATTCAGCAAGCAAATGAAGTAGATTTGGATCTTCAAATTTTGTTGGCTCTCCCCTTAGTTTGTTGCTCAAGTTGTACCAAAAAGCCGCTGCATGCTTTATGCAAAACCTTCTCCATTTTTTGTGTGCAAATCGTCGTTACGTCGCCCCCACGTTTCCCGTTCAGTATCACCTGTATCTCCTAACTGTAAAATTTCATAATTAGTTGCATAAAATTCTAAGAAATATCACCTAATGTCGTCAACCATTTAATTATGAACATGGCCTTATGATCATCAGGAGGGAGAAGGAAGAAATCTGCAATTATCTCTTGGTCCTGCAGTAATAGTTTCTCCTGCGGGCGCCTACGATCACAATTCAAAATCCATCCGTCGACGACCTTAACGTCAAACCTGCTGCAATTCTCAATATGTAAGGCCATCTGGATAGTAACCTTACTATTTATAAAGTTATTAGAACTGTCCATGTCGATGAGAATAGTGATCAGTTGTTGTTTGAGAAGGCCTCCAACTTTCATCGTTTTCAGGTTTGAGTAGCCGGCTAGTGCATGTACCGTAACTTCAGTCGGTTGTGGCTCTTTTTCTGTATCTTCTTCTTCATATTCAAGGCTCTCTTCTGGATGTTCAATTACCTCTTCTTCTATTGGTTCAATCATAAGAAGTCTCCCTTTACTACAGCGATGCTCACGGCTCCACGGCTCGTCACAATGCCAACATAACCCCATCGCATATCGCTCCCGAAGCTCTTCTCTTGTTAACCTCTTTGGTGTAGGGACTTGGTTAATAGTAGGGGGGCCGAGGGCTTCAATATTACTGGTTGAGGAGCAACCCCAGTCCTCCGAGCTTCATGGTTCAATTGCTCCTCTTGATGTCGTGCGAAAGAGATGGCTGCCATAAGCATGTACGGTTGTCGCGCTTTAACTTCTCCTCGGATCTCTGGCTTCAAGCCCTCAATAAAGGTCCTCAATAGCTGTTTTTGAGACCAATCAAAAGTTTGATTAGATAACCTTTCAAACCTGGATTGGTACTCCTGAATGGTGGAGGTTTGTCGGATCTTTGCTAGTTGTCCGTCAAAATTCTCGTAATCGGTTGGTCTGAAGCGGATCAGCAGTCCTTCTTTGAATTGTTGCCATGAAAGGACTCCATAAGTATGTTCAAACCAGTCAAACCACTGTATAGCATCCCCTTCAAGATGTATAGCTGTAATTTTCACCATAGATGCATCCGCAGTTTTGTGGTACCGAAAATATCGCTCCGCGTGCAAGATCCAACCAATCGGGTCTCCTTCTTCTCATCTAGGGAAGTCCACCCTTATGCGTGGATAGTTAGGATCGATCATAGAGCCTCCCCTCCCTTGGAACTCATCTCTTCGGGCCTGGTGCGATTGGGCAAAGCTCTCTCCGTGATATGATTTTTTCGGGCTTAGTAGTCGGCCCAATCTGAGTTCGGTAAAGAGCGTCCGAATCTTATCCTCCATTCGCGCCTCCAAGGCTTCGAATTTAGCATCGATTGCCTCCTTAGATGCCATAGTATATGCCTCCAAATCTATGATGTTATGATCTCTCTTTTGTTGTTAGGTTAAAGGCATGTATAGGTTGAGAGAAGTGATGGTCGAAAGGGTTGGTGGATCGGTGGATATAGGCTACGATTTAGGCTTGTTTTGTGGCAGTTTTGGGTGCAGTTTGAGGGTGTGGTTTAGTGAAGTTTTAGGGCTGTGGATGAAAGTTTTGGATCTATGGTAGATGGCAGCAAAGGTTTGATAGAAATCAGTGAAAGTTGCAGCAAGTATGTGCTGTCTTGTAAGAATAGAATTGTCGTCGAAGAAACAATGGTTTCTCGATGTAATTTCTTCCAAAAACTTAAGAGAATTGAGGGGGGAATTGATAGCAAAATCACAGATTATATGACAGCAAGGATGTCTAATTTAATCAAGAGAATTTCAGCAGTATAACAGCAAGAAAATTAGTGCAAGTTGTGATAGCAGAATTGTCGTCGAAAAATTTCAGCGGGTTACGATGAAAATTTGTAGCAACACAAAATCATTTTTACAGATGAATTCCTTAATATATCAATCTTAGATGGAAGCCAAGATGATCTATGAAGTGTATAAGAAATTTCATTCAAAAAAGATTGCAAATAGATGGGTTAAGGCAACAATATGCCGCTGAAATTTTCTGCAGCACAGATTTTTAAGTATAGCAGATTGGACGTAAAAGATTAGTGGTTTATGTTGAGAATTTTTTGATGAAACAATATTCTTCTGCGACCTCGTCCACCTTTCATTAATGCCAGTAGAAACAGCGGAGGAAAAACGATGCATTTGAGGATGACACTGTAGCGGCAGCCAGATCTAGGGCGACCACTGTAGCGGCGATGACACTGTAGCGGCGGCCAGTTCTCCCTAGGGCGATCTGACTCCTGCAGCGGCGATGACACTGTAGCGGCAACCAAATCTAGGGCGACCATTGTAGCGGCGACCAGATCTAGGGCGACCACTGTAGCGGCGGCCAGATCTCCCTAGTGCGATCTGACTCCTTCAGCGTCGGCTTTCTCCCACGGGAGATGGGCGACAACACTGTAGCGGAGATCTGATTTCCTGCAGCGTCGGCTGTTTCCCAAGGGCGATGGTACTGTAGCGGCGGCGACGACACTGTAGCAGCGACGGTACTGTAGCGGCGACGAGATCTCCCTAGGGCGATCTGACTCCTACATCGTTGGCTTTCTCCCACGGGCGACGATACTATAGCAACGATCTGATCTCCCTTACTGTAGTGGTGATCAGATCTCCTGCAGTGTCGACTTCTCCCTAAGGGCGACGATACTATAGCGGCAACTAGATCTCCCTAGGGCGACGGTACTGTAGTGGTGATCTGATATACTGCGATGGTGGCTTTCCCTATGGAGACGATTCTATAGCCGTGACCAAAAGAGGGATCAAACATGGCAGCGACGGCCCCTAGGGCTGGCGACGGTGGCGGGAGGGTTGATACGATGGTAATAAGACTCCCTACCGTTACCCCTCAATTGGCTCCTCCATATCCTCTCCAGAGAGAAACTCCTTCGACGAAACAGCATCGAAGTAGGTCGCGTTCTAGATCGCGGCAGCCTGCCCTCATTTCCAGTGACCCTAGGCCTTGGATTAGCCTCTTGAAGGCTCCAGTTGGAAGTCCGGATCTAAGCTTGGAATTCTTTACTCCAGAAGTTCAGGCTGATAAAAAGATTGCTGTATACGAGACTGCTGATTCAGCAGAGCTTATTGAGACATGGTCTATGACACGGGAGTGTCTAATTTGCTACAATCTGCTCATATGGATCATACTGATTGTTACGGTAAGTAACTTTTTTAGCCGTGGCCTCGGGGCCGCCGTGGCTTGGTTCGGGTCCGGAAGGCGGTGATCTCGGGCGGCGTCCCTCGGGGTCTCCCGGCGGCCGAGCTCGGTGGTTCGGGTCGGGAGGTCGGTTCGGCAGGTCAGGTCGGGAGCTCGGGTCGGCGGGTCGGGTCGATAGCTCGGGTCGGGAGGCAGCTCCGCCGCAGCACCGGGAAGAGACGACTCCGTCTCGCACCTGCACACAGGTCGGGCCGGGAGCTCGGCCCGACCCCTCCGACGATCAAGTTAGAGAAAGATGTGGAGGGGATTGTGGATGAGGCAGAAGAAGAGCCTCTGAGTGTTTTGTGTCTGAGTGAGTTCCTCCCCCCCCTTTTGTTCAGGGCTTCGGGGTATTTATAGAGGAGGTTTGATGTTACCCGACGTAGCTGTCTGCAGGGCAGGATTGTACCTTTGGTGGCGTCTGACATTGCCACTGGGGCTGCGTGGGAGACCGGGGGATCGCAGGGTATGGGCGAGCTTCAACCGTTACCTACTTCTGTCTCGTCCGGCTGTGTTGGGTCTGCCATTTTTTGTCATATCATATGCCCCCCCCGAAAGGAGCTATGCGTCGGTTCTTGCATGCAAGGGGTCCGATGCATTGCTTCTTACTTCGGGTGGGCTGGTCATGCGAACTCAAGGCGTACGACGCAGGCGGGCTAGCCGCGCGGACGCGTCTAGTGCAACATGGGACCGAGGTGCGCAACTCAGTCAGGAAGCCGAGCAAGGTTGGACTCGGGGCAGATGGAGCCGATGAGGGCCGAGGAGCACGACGCAGGCGGGGTGACTGCGCAGGCGTGGTCTCGGGTGGCGTAAAGCCGAAGAGCCGAGGAGCAAGACGCAGGCGGGCTGGCCTCGCAGGCGAGGTCTCGGGTGGCGTAAAGCCGAAGAGCCGAGGAGCACGACGCAGGTGAGCTGGCCGCTCAGGCGTGGTCTCGGGTGGCGTAAAGCCGAAGAGCCGAGGAGCACGACGCAGGCGGGCTGGCCACACAGGCGTGGTCTCGGGTGGCGCAAAGCCGAAGAGCCGAGGAGCACGACGCAGGCGGGCTGGCCACGCAGGCGTGTCCCGGGTGGCGTAAAGCCGAAGAGCCGAGGAGCACGACGCAGGCGGGGTGACCGCGCAAGCGTGGTCTCGGGTGGCGTAAAGCCGAAGAGCCGAGGAGCACGACGCAGGCGGGCTGGCCGCGCAGGCGTGGTCTCGAGTGGCGCAAAGCCGAAGAGCCGAGGAGCACGACGCAGGCGGGCTGGCCACGCAGGCGTGTCCCGGGTGGCGTAAAGTCGAAGAGCCGAGGAGCACGACGCAGGCGGGGTGACCGCGCAGGTGTGGTCTCAGGTGGTACGGAGCCAAAGGGGGTGTCCTCGAGCATTAAGCGACCGAGGAGACCTCGGGCATTATGCGACCGAGGTGGCGGCCTCGGGCATTACGCGACCGAGGTGGTGGCCTCGGCAAGCATGGAGCCGAGGCACTCGACGCAGGCTGGCTGCGGCCGAGGGATGTAACCCAGGTGGGCAAGGTAGTGGATATGGCCGAGGGGTTCGGCGCGGGCAGGCTGGCCGTGCAGACGTGTCTCGGGGTTTATGGAGCCGAGGGGCACGACGCGGGCGTACTGGCGACACTGGTCTGTCTCGGGAACAAGGAGCCAAGGAGCACGACGCAGGCGGCTGGCGGCGTAGGTATGGTCTCGAGCATCACGCGACCGAGGAGCACGACGCAGGCGGGTAGACCGCGCAGGCGTGGTCGCAAGAGCCATGCGACCGAGTAGCACGACGCAGGCGGGCAGGACGCGAGGACGTGGACTCGGGCACCATGCGGCCGAGGTACACGATAGAGGCGGACAGGCCGCGCCGAGGTAGATCTCGGCAGTGATTGGTCGAGGTGCTCGGTGCAGGCAGGCTGCAACCGAGGGACACCGCTCAGGCGGGCAGGCCACGCTGAGGTGGGATTTCAGCAGAGAGTTGCCTAGGTGCTCGGTGCAGGCAGGCTGCGACCGAGGTACACCGCTCAGGGGGGCAGGCCGCGCTGAGGTGGGATTTCGGCAGAGAGTTGCCGAGGTGCTCGGTGCAGGCAGGCTTCGATCGAGGTGGTGGGCTCGGCAAGCATGGAGCCGAGGCGTTCGGCGCAGGCAAGCCGCGGCCGAGGGGCGTGGACCAGGTGGATAGGGCCGTGGAGTTCGGCGTGGGCAGGCTAGCCGTGCAGACGTGTCTCGGGGTTTATGGAGCCGAGGGGCACGACGCGGGCGTACTGGCGGCACTGGTCTGTCTCGGGAACATGGAGCCAAGGAGCATGACACAGGCGGGGTGACCGCGCAGGCGTGGTCGCGAGGGTCATGCGACCGAGTAGCACGATCAGGCGGGCAGGACGCGAGGACGTGGCCTCGGGCACCACGTAGCCGAGGAACACGACAGGCGGTCGGGCCGCGCCGAGGTGGGTTCGGCGCAGGCAGGCTGCGGGCGCTGCTCAGGCGGGCAGACCGCGCTGAGGTAGGCTCGGCGCAGGCAAGCTGCGACCGAGGGGCGAGACCCTGGTCGGTAAGCCGCCCTGAGACAGACTCGGCAGTGAATATGGCCGAGTAGCTCGGCGTAGGTAGGCTGGCCGCGCATGGGGCCGAGGAGCCGAGGCAGCGGGCTGCTTGCTGCCCATGAGGCCGAGGGGCTGAGGCAGCAGGCTGCTTGCTGCGCATGGGGCCGAGGGGCCGAGGCTACGTTGTTGCTGCATACGGGGCCGAGGAGCCGAGGCAGCGCGCTGCTTGCTGCGCATGAGGCCGAGGGGCCGAGGCAGCGTGTTGGCTGCGTACGAGGCCGAGGAGCCGAGGCAGCACGCTGCTTGCTGCGCATGAGGCCGAGTGGACGAGGCAGCGTGTTAGCTGCGCATGTGGCCGAGGGGCCGAGGTAGCGGGCTGCTTGCTGCGCATGGGGCCGAGGGGCCGAGGCAGCATGTTGGCTGCAGCGTGTTGCTGCGCATGAGGCTGAGGAGCCGAGGCAGCGTGCTACTTGCTGCGCATGAGGCCGAGTGGCCGAGGGCCGAGTGGCCGAGGGCCGAGGGGCCGAGGCGCCGTGCTGGCTGCGCACGTGGCCGAGTGGCCGAGGCAGCGAGGCTGCATGCTGGCTGCGTATGAGGCCGAGGAGCCGAAGCAGCGCGCTGCTTGCTGCGCATGAGGCCGAGGGGCCGAGGCAGCGTGTTGGCTGCGTACGAGGCCGAGGAGCCGAGGCAGCGCGCTGCTTGCTGCGCATGAGGCCGAGTGGCCGAGGTAGCGTGTTGGCTGCGCATGAGGCCGAGGGGCCGAGGCAGCATGTTGCTGCGCATGAGGCTGAGGAGCCGAGGCAGCGTAATGCTTGCTGCACATGGGGCCGAGGCCGAGGCAGTGTAGTGCTTGCCGCGCAAGGGGCCGAGTGGCCGAGGCAGCGTGTGGGCTGCGCATGAGGCTGAGTGGCCAAGGCAGCGAGGCTGCTTGCTGGCTGCGCATGAGGCCGAGTGACCGAGGCAGCGAGGCAGCTTGCTGCGCATGAGGCCGAGTGGCCGAGGCAGCGAGGCTGCTTGCTGCGCATGAGGCCGAGTGGCCGAGGGCCGAGGGGCCGAGGCTGCGTGCTGGTTGCGCACGTGGCCGAGTGGCCGACGCAGCGAGGCTGCGTGCTGGCTGCGCACGAGGCCGAGCAGGGAGGTCTAGAGGAGAAGGCGAGGTAGGCACTGAGAACAGCGGGAGGGGCCGAGGCCGCGTAAAGATCTTTGCTGTAGCCGAGGAGCCGAGGAACTGAGGCACGCGGGTTGGCTGCGCGCGTGGGACCGAGGGGCCCACGAGGGGTCGAGGCGCGCGGGCTAGTCGCGCGCGTGGGACCGAGGCATCGAGGCGCACGGCGCGGTCGGGCTGGCCGCGCGCGTGGGACCGCGGGGCCCGAGGCGCGCGGGTAGGCCTCGCGCGTGGGGCCGAGTGGCCGAGACGTGCGGGCTGGTCGCGCGCGTGGGGCCGAGGCGTCGAGGCGCTCGGCGCGGTCGGGCTGGCCGCGCGCATGGGACCGAGGGGCCCGAGGCGCGCGGGTTGGCCGCGCGCGTGGGGCTGAGTGGCCGAGACGCGCGGGCTGGTCGCGCGCGTGGGGCCGAGGCGTCGAGGCGCTCGGCGCGGTCGGCCTGGCCGCGTGCGTGGGACGCGGGCGGGCTGGCCGCGCGCGTGGGGCCGAGTGGCCGAGACGCGCGGGCTGGTCGCGCGCGTGGGGCCAATGCGGGCGGGCTGGCCGCGCTCGTGGGACCGAGGGGCCCGAGGCGCGCGGGTTGGCCGCGCGCGTGGGGCCGAGTGGCTGAGACACGCGGGCTGGTCGCGCGCGTGGGGCTGACGCGGGCGGGTTGGCCGCGGGCCGAGCCGCGCGCGTGGCCGAGGAGCCGAGACCGGCCCCAGAAGTCGCTGCTGCTGGTGCAGGTCGGCTGCAGCGGAGCAACAAGGAGAAAGCTAACGTACCGTCATTTCGGGCCCTTCATCTAGCGTCATTCTGTTACGGTAAGTAACTTTTTTAGCCGTGGCCTTGGGGCCGTCGCGGCTTGGTTCGGGTCCGGAAGGCGATGATCTCGGGCGGCGTCCCTCGGGGTCTCCCGGCGGCCGAGCTCGGTGGTTCAGGTCGGGAGGTCGGTTCGGCAGGTCGGGTCGGGAGCTCGGGTCGGCGGGTCGGGTCGGTAGATCGGGTCGGGAGGCAGCTCCGCTGCAGCACCGGGAAGAGACGACTCCGTCTCGCACCTGCACACAGGTCGGGCCGGGAGCTCGGCCCGACCCCTCTGATGATCAAGTTAGAGAAAGATGTGGAGGGGATTGTGGATGAGGCAGAAGAAGAGCCTCTGAGTGTTTTGTGTCTGAGTGAGTTCCTCCCCCCCCTTTTGTTCAGGGCTTCGGGGTATTTATAGAGGAGGTTTGATGTTACCCGATGTAGCTGTCTGCAGGGCAGGACTGTACCTTTGGTGGCGTCTGACATTGCCACTGGGGCTGCGTGGGAGACCGAGAGATCGCAGGGTATGGGCGAGCTTCAACCGTTACCTGCTTCTGTCTCGTCCCGCTGTGCTGGGTCTGCCATTTTTTGTCATATCACTGATAATATGATATTTTTTTCAGCCAACAATATTGCTACATAATCTTCAACTCTGCCTACTTAGATAAGACAGCTCATCAGCATATTCCCAGCACAAAGGAATACATTAATGGAGTTGGTTGGCAGCTGTAAAGCTGTATCATGGTACTTTTCTTCATGGCTAAGAAATTCATTAATGGAGTTGGTTGGCAGTTGTAAAGTACTTAATCTCGAAATTCCCTATGCATGAAGGGTTGTTTCATGCACTAGTATTTATTTTGGGGTTTAGGGCTTAGAAAAGGGTTTTAGAAAACTGAGGATATTGGCAGAAGCTCTCTTGGAGTGCTCTTTTGAACTCTGTATCTCTTGGATGCGTCCTTGAGTGGTGAGTCTTTCACTTTCAGTTCAGTATCCTTGTTTATTATCATTAGGGTGGTGATCTTCTGTATCCCTTTTGACTTTTAAACTTGGTGGTGAGCTATATATCATTTTATCGAAGTTTCTTCAAAAGTACGTTTCTTGCCTTTTGTGACATTTTCTATCTGAACAACTGTTATATCGATTTTCTATCGACATCCATTCTGCATTTTTTCCTCCCTGGTATCAGTTTGGTATCTGAGCTAAAGGCTAGAGATCATGGCAAGGCAGAATGGAAAAGATGTAATTGGTGAAGGTAGCGACCACGAAGATGACGCTGAGTCGTTGAGGCTGCAGCTACGAAAATTGCTGAGTAGCCTACAAGAAAAAAATGAAATAATCGATGAACTTCAAAGTAGACACAACCAGCATGAAAATGACGCTCGAGAGTTTACTTCTGATGATGAAACACCTCATCTTCCAAGGGAGTCGAGAAGATGTCGGAGAAGAAATGAAGTCCAAGATGAGTGGCAGAATAAATATAATCCCAGATTTGATATTCCAGAATTTGAAGGTAAAATAAATGTTGATGACTTTATCGATTGGCTTAATACAGTAGAAAGAATCTTCGATTTTCATGAACCACCAGAACAAAAGAAGGTCAAACTTGTGGCACTCAAACTCAGGCGGAATGCATCTTTTTGGTGGGAAAATCTAAAGAGAACGTGAGGGGAAGAGTAAGATCGTTACATGGGAAAAAATGAAAAGGAAGCTAAAGAGAAAATATTTACCTCATAATTATAGACAAGAGATCTTTCTCAAAATACATGATTTCAAGCAAAAAGATCTTAGTGTGGAGGAGTACACTACAGAATTTGATAATTTGATGTTAAAAGGAGAGCTTGTGGAACCGGAAGAGCAAACAATTGCAAGATACTTAGGAGGTTTAAAGTATGAGATTGCTAAAGTTGTTCAGCTACAGCCATATTGGTCGTTGAATGATGTAAGCAAGCTGGCATTAAAAGTTGAAAAGCAACAGAAGTTTGAAAAGAGTTTTCGGTATGGCTCAAAAGAAAGCTACACGAAAGGAGGAAGTTCCAAGCCTACTATGACACGGGAGTGTCTAATTTACTACAATCTGATTATATGAGCCTTGATTATGATCTAGTATCTTTTTCAGTCAATAATGATGCCTCATAATCTTTATCTCAGCACACAAAAAAATGACAGCTCATCAGCATATTCTCTGCACAAAGTTAAAGCTGTTTCAAGGTGCTTTTCTTCAAGACAAAGGAATGCATTAAAGGAGTTGGTTGGCAGCTGTGAACATTTCTTCATTACCAATGAGTGCATTAAAATAGTTGGTTAGAAGCTGTAAACACTTAATTTTGAAATTCCCTATGCATGAAGGGTTGTT
The DNA here is from genome assembly GCF_036884655.1 of Musa acuminata AAA Group. Classification (NCBI taxonomy): domain Eukaryota; kingdom Viridiplantae; phylum Streptophyta; class Magnoliopsida; order Zingiberales; family Musaceae; genus Musa; species Musa acuminata. The sequence goes on from NC_088340.1 coordinate 23,035,262, forward strand.
TCATGCACTAGTATTTATTTTGGTGTTTAGGACTTAGAAAGGATTTTTTTAAAGAAAACTGAGGATATTGGCAGAAGCTCTCTTGGAGTGCTCTTTTGAACTCTGTATCTCTTGGATGCGTCCTTGAGTGGTGAGTCTTTCGCTTTCAGTTCTGTATCCTTGTTTATTATCATTAGGGTGGTGATCTTCTGTATCCCTTTTGATTTTTAAACTTGGTGGTGAGCTATATATCGTTTTATCGAAGTTTCTTCAAAAGTGCGTTCCTTGCCTTTTGTGACATTTTCTATCTGAACAACTGTTATATCGGTTTTCTATCAACTTCCATTCTGCATTTTTTCCCTCCCCGGTATCAGTTTGGTATCAGAGCTAAAGGCTAGAGATCATGGCAAGGCGGAATGGAAAAGATGTAGTTGGTGAAGGTAGCGATCACGAAGATGACGCTGAGTCGTTGAGGCTGCAGCTACGAAAATTGCTGCGTAGCCTACAAGAAAAAAATGAGATAATCGATGAACTTCAGAGTAGACATAACAAATATGAAAATGAAGCTCGAGAGTTTACTTCTGATGATGATACACTTCTTCCAAGGGAGTCGAGAAGATGTCAGAGAAGAAATGAAGTCCAAGACGAGTGGCAGAATAAATATAACCCCATATTTGATATTCCTGAATTTGAAGGCAAAATAAATGTTGATGACTTTATCGATTGGCTTAATACAGTAGAAAGAATTTTCGATTTTCATGAACCACCGGAACAAAAGAAGGTCAAACTTGTGGCACTCAAACTCAGGCGGAATGCATCTTTTTGGTGGGAAAATCTGAAGAAACAAAGAGAACGTGAGGGGAAGAGTAAGATCGTTACATGGGAGAAAATGAAAAGGGAGCTAAAGAGAAAATATTTACCTCATAATTATAGACAAGAGATCTTTCTCAAAATACATGATTTCAAGCAAAAAGATCTTAGTGTGGAGGAGTACACTACAGAATTTGATAATTTGATGTTAAAAGGAGAGCTTGTGGAACCGGAAGAGCAAACAATTGCAAGATACTTAGGAGGTCTGAAGTATGAGATTACTAAAGTTGTTCAGCTACATCCATATTGGTCTTTAAATGATGTGAGCAAGCTGGCATTAAAAGTTGAAATGCAACAGAAGTTTGAAAAGAGTTTTCGGTATGGCTCAAAAGAAGGCTACACAAAAGGAGGAAGTTCCAAGCCTGTCCAAAGCAAGGTGATATCGAAGGTGCAAGAAAAGGGTGAAGAATCTGCTGGCAGCAAAAAAACACCTAATTCTTCTACCCCAAGTGGTCGAAAATGCTTCAAATGTCATGGTTTTGGGCATATCGCATCAGATTGTCCAAATAGGAGGATTGTAACTTTGGTTGAAGATCATAGTGATGGAGGAGAAGATGAAACTGACAACGAACCAAAATACGATGATGATGAGGAAGAGATTACTTATGCTGATCATGGTTTGTCTATTGTATTGCAACGTAGTTTACAAGTGTCATATGTGGCCGACGATGAAAGTTGGGTGAGAAAAAATGTGTTTCACACTAAATGCACTTCTCTTGGGAAGGTGTGCTTGGTGATCATCGACAGTGGCAGTTTTGAGAACGTGGTTTCTTTGGAGATGGTGCAGAAGCTGAAGTTGGATACGATCCCTCATCCACATCCATACCAATTATGTTGGTTGCAAAAAGGAAATGACATCAAGGTAACTAAAAGATGTTTAGTTTCATTTTCTATTGGCAAGTATTATAAAGATAAAGTGTGGTGTGATGTTGCCCCTATGGATGCTTGTCATTTACTATTGGGAAGACCTTGGCATTATGATAGAAGAGTGTTGTATGATGGTTATAAACATACTTATTCTTTTAAAGTGAATGAAAAGAAGATTATCTTAGCTCCATTACAACCTTCCGAAATCAGTGCGCCAAAGAAAGTTAATGCTTTTATTTCTTATAGAGAATGCAGATATGAATTGGACAAGGGCGGTCATGTTTTGGCCCTAATGGTAGTAGAGGAGAACGAACAACATAAGGGGACACCGAAAATCATGCAACCAATCCTAGAAGAATTTCAAGATGTTATACCGGAAGAGATTCCACATGGCCTTCCACCTTTGAGAGACATTCAACATCACATTGATCTTATTCCGGGGGCTGTTCTACCTAATAAGGCTGCGTACAGAATGAGTCCTAAAGAACATGAAGAACTTCAAAGGCAAGTTGATGAATTAGTGAAAAAGGGGTTAATTCGGGAGAGCATGAGTCCCTGTGCAGTTCCAGCCTTGTTGGTGCCTAAGAAAGATGGTTCTTGGAGAATGTGCGTGGACAGTCGCACCATCAACAAAATCACAGTGGACTATCGCTTTCCTATTCCAAGGTTAGATGACTTACTTGATCAATTGTGTGGTGCTTGTATTTTCTCAAAAATTGATTTGAGGAGTGACTATCACCAAATAAGAATGAGGCCCGGAGATGAGTGGAAAACAGTGTTTAAAACTAGAGAAGGCTTATATGAATGGTTGGTTATGCCATTTGGACTATCTAATGCTCCTAGCACATTCATGAGATTTATGAATCACATACTTAAGCCATTCATTGGAATATTTGTTGTTGTTTATTTTGACGATATATTGGTGTACAACAAGAGTGAAGAGGAGCATATGAGTCATCTGAAAGAAATCTTTCTTATTTTGAGGCAGCAAAAACTTTATGCTAATCTAAACAAATGTGATTTCTTTACTTCTAGTGTGGTGTTTTTGGGGTATGTTGTTTCAAAAGATGGAATCATGATGGATCAAAGTAAGGTGGAAGCTATTCTCAATTGGCCAACACCTGCTTCATTACATGATGTGAGGAGTTTCCATGGCTTAACATCTTTTTATAGAAGATTCATCAAGAGTTTCAGCTCTATTGTCGCTCCAATCACCGAATGTCTGAAATGTGACAAATTCAAATGGACTAGTGAGGCTAACGATGCTTTTGAGCTTTTGAAAAGAAAGGTTGCTGAGGCTCCTATCTTAGTTCTACCAAATTTTGATAATGTGTTTGAAGTTGAATGTGATGCATCTAAAGTGGGAATTGGTGCTGTTTTGAGTCAAGACGGAAGGCCCATTGCATTTTTTAGTGAAAAGCTGAATGATACAAGAAAGAAATACTCTACTTATGATAAGGAGTTTTATGCGATTTATCGAGCTTTGTCTTATTGGAGTCAATATCTTCTCGCCAAGCCATTTGTTCTATATTTTGATCACGAGGCATTAAAGTTCATTAATCATCAGCACAAGCTAAACAAGAGGCATGCAGCTTGGGTGGAGTTCTTACAATCTTACAACTTTACAATCAAGCACAAATCTGGTGTTCAAAACGTAGTTGCTGACGCATTGAGCAGAAAGCATTCTTTATTATCAGCAATGGAAGTCAAAGTGGTTAGATTTGAAACATTCAAAGATCTATATGAGAATGATGTGGATTTTGGCTCGATATGGCAGAATTGCAAATCAGGTTCCTTTCAACAATTTTCGATCTTTGATGGTTTTCTTTTTCGAGCTAATGCTTTATGTGTTCCAACTTGTTCTTTGAGACAAGTAATTCTAGCTGAAGCTCATTGTGGTGTTTTGGGAGGACATTTCGGTAGGGACAAGACTCTAGCTCTTGTTCAATCAAATTTCTACTGGCCTAAAATGTTCAGAGATGTGGATAGACATGTGAAGCAATGCCGATTATGTCATTTGGCAAAAACAAGAAGTCAAAATTCTGGGTTGTACACTCCATTGCCAGTGCCAAATGCTCCATGGGAGGATGTGAGTCTTGATTTCGTTTTGGGACTGCCAAGAACTCAAAGGAACAAGGATTCTATCATGGTTGTTGTTGATAGATTTTCAAAAATGTCTCACTTTGTTCCATACAATAAATCAAATGATTGTATTTTAAGGAGATTGTTAAATTACATGGTATTCCAAGAACTATGGTGTCTGATCGAGATTCAAAATTTGTTAGTCATTTTTGGAGAACTCTTTGGAGGAAGCTGGGTACTTCTTTGAATTTCAGTAGCTCGCATCATCCACAAATCGATGGGCAAACTGAGGTAACAAACCGAAGCTTGGGAAATTTACTTAGAAGCTATGTTGGCAAGAATATTAAGCAATGGGATGTCATTCTTCCACAAATTGAGTTTGCTTACAATCGTTCTATGCATCATAGTATTGGTAAGAGTCCTTTTGAGGTAGTTTATGGTGCTAATCCTGCTGGTCCTTTGGACTTAATCCCTCACTCTATAACAAAGCAATTTAGTGGAGATGCTGATGAAAGAGCTAAGCAGATAAAGAAGCTGCATGAGGGTGTGAAAGCAACCATTGAGAAGCAAAATGAGAGGTACATGCATGCTGCCAACAAACACAGAAAACATGTGGAGTTTAATGCAGGTGATTTGGTCTGGATTCATATAAGGAAGGAGAGGTTTCCACCGGGCAAATTTGGAAAATTGAAACCAAAGGCTGATGGTCCATTCAAGGTGCTTAAGAGAATTGGCAGAAATGCTTATGCGATAGAGCTACCTGAAGATTATGGAGTATCCCCAACATTTAATGTGGCTGATTTGAGTCCTTTTTATAATCATGTTGATGAATCAAACGAAGACTTGAGAACAAGTCTCATTCAACCGGGGGAGATTGACACGGGAGTGTCTAATTTACTACAATCTGATTATATGAGCCTTGATTATGATCTAGTATCTTTTTCAGTCAATAATTATGCCTCGTAATCTTTATCTCAGCACACAAAAAAATGACAGCTCATCAGCATATTCCCTTCACAAAGTTAAAGCTGTTTCAAGGTGCTTTTCTTCAAGACAAAGGAATGCATTAAAGGAGTTGGTTGGCAGCTGTGAACATTTCTTCATTACCAATGAGTGCATTAAAATAGTTGGTTAGAAGTTGTAAACACTTAATTTCGAAATTCCCTATGCATGAAGGGTTGTTTCATGCACTAGTATTTATTTTGGTGTTTAGGACTTAGAAAGGATTTTTTTAAAGAAAACTGAGGATATTGGCAGAAGCTCTCTTGGAGTGCTCTTTTGAACTCTGTATCTCTTGGATGCGTACTTGAGTAGTGAGTCTTTCGCTTTCAGTTCTGTATCCTTGTTTATTATCATTAGGGTGGTGATCTTCTGTATCCCTTTTGATTTTTAAACTTGGTGGTGAGCTATATATCGTTTTATCGAAGTTTCTTCAAAAGTGCGTTCCTTGCCTTTTGTGACATTTTCTATCTGAACAACTGTTATATCGGTTTTCTATCAACTTCCATTCTACATTTTTTCTCTCCCCGGTATCATACTATCCAAAGCAAGGTGATATCAAAGGTGCAAGAAAAGGGTGAAGAATCTGCTGGCAGCAAAAAAACACCTAATTCTTCTACCCCAAGTGGCCGAAAATGCTTCAAATGTCATGGTTTTGGGCATATCGCATCAGATTGTCCAAATAGGAGGATTGTAACTTTGGTTGAATATCATAGTGATGGAGGAGAAGATGAAACTGATGACGAACCAAAATATGATGATGATGAGTAAGAGATTACTGCTGCAAATTTTCATCGTATGTTGCTGAAATTTTTCGACGAGAATTCTGCTATCGCAACTTACACCAATTTTCTTGCTGTTACTGTCGAAATTTTCTTAATGGACATCCTTGCTATCATATAAACTGAGATATTGCTGTCAACTCTCTCCTCAAATCTCTCAAATTTTTTGTGGAGATTTCGTCGAGAAACCGCTGTTTCTTCGACGATAATTCTGCTCTTACAAGACAACACAATTCTGCAGCAAACTTTCACTGATTTCTATCAAACCTATACATGCCTTTAACTCGTCAACAAAAGAGAGATCTTAACATCACAGATTTGGAGTCATATACTATGGCATCTGAGGAGGCAATCAATGCTAAATTTGAAGCCTTTGAGGCACGAATGGAGGATAAGATTCGGACTCTCCTTACCGAATTCAGTTTGGGCCGACCACCAAGCCCGAAGAAATCACATCAAGGAGAGAGCTCTAACCAATCACATCATGCCCAAAAAGATGACTTCCAAGAGAGGGGAGGCTCTATGACCGACCCCAACTATTCGCGCATGAGAGTGGACTTCCCTAGATGGGAAGAAGGAGACCCAATTGGTTGGATCTCGCGCGCTGAGCGATATTTTCGGTACCATAAAATTACGGATGCATCCATGGTGGAAATTGCAGCTATACATCTTGAAGGGGATGCCATATAATGGTTTGACTGGTTTGAACACACTTATGGAGCCCTTTCATGGCGACAATTCAAAGAAGGACTACTGATTCGCTTCGGACCAACTTATTACGAGAACATTGACGGACAACTAGCAAAGATCCGACAAACCTCTACCATTCAGGAGTACCAAACCAGGTTTGAAAGGTTATCTAATCAAACTCGTGATTGGTCTGAAAAACAGTTATTGGGGACTTTTATTGAGGGCTTAAAGCCGGAGATCCGGGGAGAAGTTAAGGCGCGACAACCATACACGCTTATGGCAGCCATCTCTTTCGCACGACTTCAAGAGGAGCGATTGAACCATGAAGCCCGGAGGACAAGGATCACTCCACGACCTACAATACTAAAGCCCTCAGCCCCCCCTACTATCAACCGAGTCCCTGCACCGAAAAGGTTAACAAGAGAAGAACTTCGGGAGCGATCTGTGAAGGGGTTATGTTGGCATTGCGATGAGCCGTGGAGCCGCGAGCATCGCTGTAAAAAAGGTAGACTTCTTATGATTGAACCAGTAGAAGAAGAGGTCATTGAACATCTAGAAGAGAGCCTTGAACATGAAGAAGAAGATATGGAAGAAGAGCCACAGCCGACCGACATTACGGTACACGCACTAGCCGGCTATTCAAATCCGCAAACGATGAAAGTTGGAGGCCTTCTCAAACAACAGCTGATCACTGTTCTCATCGACACGGGTAGCACTAATAACTTCCTGAATAGTAAGGTTGCTGCTCGGATGGCACTGCATATTGAAGGTTGCAGCAAGTTCGATGTAAAGGTTGCCGACGGTAGAATCCTAAAGTGCGACCAAAGATGCCCGCAGGTGAAACTATTACTGCAAGACCAAGAAATTATCACTGATTTCTTCCTGCTACCAATCGATGACTATGAGGCAGTGCTTGGTATAGAATTGTTGACTACACTAGGTGATGTCTCTTGGAACTTTTCTAAATTAATTATGAAATTCTACTGTAAGGGCAAGAAGATCATCCTACGCGGGAAGCGCGGAAGCAACGTTACCACTATTGCGACCCAACGAATGGAGAAAGTTTTACACAAGGTAAATGGTGCCTTTTTGATGCACCTCCAGCAGCAACCAGAGGGGAAGAAAATAGAATTTGAAGATCAAAATCTTGCCCAATTACTTACTAAATTTGCCAACATATTTGCTGAACCGCGCGGTCTTCCTCCTTCTCGGCAATATGACCATCGAATTCCAATCCTTCCGGGCAAGCCACCAGCGAACACTCAACCATACCGATATCCTCACCTCCAAAAAGATGAAATTGAAAAGATCGTAAAGGAGATGCTTGAAACAGGGGTGATTCGACCAAGTTGCAGCCCCTATTCCTCACCGGTGCTACTTGTACGCAAGAAGGACGGAACTTGGCGGATGTGCATCGACTACCGAGCTTTAAATGGCATCACCGTCAAGGACAAATACCCAATACCAGTGGTGGATGAACTTCTTGATGAATTGAAAGGAGCTCGAGTCTTCACGAAGTTGGACCTCCGATCCGGTTACCACCAAATTCGGGTATGTAACGATGACATTCCAAAAACTGCATTTCGCACACATGATGGCCATTATGAATTCTTGGTAATGCCTTTTGGACTCACTAATGCTCCTTCAACCTTTCAAAGTCTCATGAATGATATATTTCGGAGCTTTCTTCGTAAATTTGTGCTGGTATTTTTCGATTATATTCTCGTTTACAGCCCTTCTCTTGAGACTCACTTTCAGCATTTACGGATTATTTTAACGATCCTTCGGGAGAATACTCTTTTTGTTAAGCAACCAAAGTGCAGCTTTCTCTAGCAAAAAGTAGAGTACCTTGGGCATATAATATCAGAAGAAGGAGTGGCGGTAGACCCAACAAAAATTGAGGCAATGCAAGGCTGGCCGAAACCTACAAACGTGAAATTACTGCGGGGGTTCCTTGGACTAACGGGCTACTACCGAAAATTTGTTAAGGACTATGGGAAGATCAGTGCACCACTCACTTCTTTACTGAAAAAAGATGCTTTCCAATAGTCGGACAAAGCCTCTGTTGCCTTCGACAAACTTAAAGCAGCCATGACAACGACGCCGGTGCTTGTGCTACCAGATTTCAATAGACCCTTCATCATTGAGGCCGACGCATCTGGAGTCGGAATTGGAGCCGTTCTCATGCAAAATGGTCGACCACTCGCATACACTAGCAAGGCATAATCTCCCTCCCATCAAAATATGTCAGTATATGATAAGGAGATGCTTGCCATTGTACACGCAGTAACGAGGTGGAGACCCTACCTGATCGGCCGGCGATTTCAAATTAAAACTGACCATAAAAGCCTCAAGTACTTTTTGGAGCAAAAGATATCATCCCCTGAGCAGCAAAAATGGGTAACCAAACTTCTTGGATTTGATTATGAAATTATTTACAAAAAGGGGAAAGAAAACGTTGTTGCAGATGCACTCTCACGGCTACCTGAACAAGCTAAGGTTTCAGCCATCTCCCTTCCTACCATCGGTCTCCTCGAGGACATTAGGGAAGAATGGAAGAAGGATCCAGAGATTAGCAAGATCATAAAAAAATTGGAGGATCTAAGTGCAATAGCCCACTACACTTGGGATTCGAGGGATTTACGCTACAAAGGTCGCATTGTGCTTATACCTGACTCCCCTTGCATCGCAATCATCTTGCATGAAATGCACTCTATACCTTCAACAGAGCACTCTGGATTCCTAAGAACCTACAAAAGAGTGAAGCAAAATTTTTATTGGAGAGGGATGAAAAAAATTATTGCTGAATATGTGGCACAATGTGATGTATGTCAACAGCACAAGGGTGAAACTGTGGCAAATCCAGGGAAGCTACAACCACTACCCATACTAGACTTAGTGTGGACTGACATCTCCATGGATTTCATTGATGGGCTGCCATCTTCCAAAGGTAAAAGCACGATTCTCGTGGTGGTTGATCGACTTACGAAATATGCTCATTTTTGTGCTGTGAGAAATCCATACACTGCTGCTAGTATTGCTCATATTTTCATAGAAAATATTGTTAAACTGCATGGGATGCCAAGGTCCATCGTAAGTGATCGTGACAGGATCTTCACTAGTAAATTTTGGACCGAGTTATTTCAGTTACAAGGCACCAAACTCAAGATGATCACAACATATCATCCACAAACTGACGGCCAAACAGATGTGGTAAATAGGTGCTTAGAGACGTACCTCCGGTGTTTCGCTAGCGACCGACCAAAAGAGTGGGCAAAATGGCTTCCTTGGGCCGAATGGTGGTATAATACTACATATCATTCATCTACAAAATGTGCCCCTTATGAAGCATTGTATGGTCGACCAGCACCTGTGATTCCAAAGTATGTAATTGGCTCGGCCAAGGTAGATCAGGTTGACCAAGAACTGATTGATAGGGACAAACTCTTACAACTGTTAAAAGATAATCTCTCTACCGCTCAAGCCAGAATGAAGCAGCAAGCCGACACACGACGAAGTGAAAGAGAATTTTCAGTGGGAGATTGGGTTTATCTTTGCCTACAACCATACAAGCAACTCTCTATCAACACTCGAGCCTCCATGAAGCTATCCCCACGTTTTTATGGGCCCTATCAAATCACAGAGCGTATTGGAGCCGTGGCATACATACTTAAATTACCTGAAGATGCCAAAATTCACCCTGTCTTCCACGTATCATGCCTAAAGCCCAAGTTGGGAGAACACGAGTCACCCCAGATCCAACTGCCCAACACAACTGAGGATGGAGTTATTCAAGCCCAACCACAGGCCATCCTCGATCGTAGGATCGTGATGCATTGCCGACATCCCTCTGCTGAAGTACTAGTGCATTGGAATAATCTACCACTTGAAGACGCCACATGGGAACCATATGAGGAGCTGAAGACCCGGTTCTCTGAGTTCATGTAATCTCAGCCTTGAGGACAAGGCTGATTTGAAGAGGGCGGGTCTATTAGGACTCTAGCTAGGAGAGTCCTAATTGAGAGGGACATTCTGTTAGGACTCTAGCCAGGAGAGTCCTAATTGAGAGGGACACTCTGTTAGGACTCTAACTAGGAGAGTCCTAATTGAAAGGGACATTCTGTTAGGAGGTTTTTTCTTAGAGAAGAATTAGGAGTTGTAAGGGAATAGGAGTCTTGAGTATGAGTCATATTAGGAGTTGGTTAGAAGTAAGAGTCTTAAGTAGGAGTCCTATTAGGAGTTAGGGTTTAGAAGCCCTATAAATAGCCATGTATTCCTTCTCTTTTCTTAAGCAATAGATGAATCTTTTCTATAGCCTTTGAGCAGCAACTTGGAGGGAGGAACCCCTATAGAGTTCCAAGGAGGCCGATCCCCTAAAGAGATCAACCTCAAGTTTAGAATCTGCAAGGGTTCTTTCATGATGGCAGCCGGCGTTCGCAGCAACAAGGGGACCGCGATTGTGGTGCGGCTGGAAACAAGGGCAGCAAGGCTGCCTGTGCTCTGTTTGGGTTATTGGTGACCAACATAGCTTCTTGGTTATTGGTGACCAACATAGCCTATCTTCTTGGTTACAATAGATTGTATGCTTGGTTATTGGTGACCATTCTTCTTCCCTATCTTCTTGGTTATTGGTTCCCAACATAACCAAAACAAGTCATATCTTCTTGGTTATTGGTGACCAACATAGCATATCTTCAGGGTTTACATGCAATCTATTGTAAGCCACCCAGGAAGTTCAAGCCAAACCAAGCCTCAAGGCTGCTACGCACCTGAATCAACTAATAAACCAGGTGACCTCCTCCTGCAATATCAACAGGAAATGGACAAGCTCAGAACCAGGACACGTAACGGACTCTCATTTAAGCTTGAAGGATTGTCTGAAAGAAGACTCGGATCAATTCAAAAGGAAGCCTCCCGACAAGCACTTGAAGCATTGCAATAATTCCTCGACGTCCACTTAATCAAGACTAAAGAGTATCAGAGAAGGAGCGGTAGAAAAGACAACTGGTACAGGGACTGGTTACCAGTCGTTCTTCAACATCCTCTAGCTTAGTCTCTTGCAAGATATCGGTCTAAAAACCAGAGTCTTACTTGAGCTGAAATCCATCCTCTAGCAATCCCCTGTAAGCATTTCAAGCTTTCTTAATATCCAATCTATTGTAAGCATTTTAAGCTTTTTATAGTTCTTTGTGCTTATCATTTCTTATAATATTTTGGATCCCGCTTCCCGGATCCAAAATATCATTTCTTATAATATTTTGGATCCCGCTTCAGCATTTTAAGCTTAAAATGCTTACAATAGATTGGATATCAAGAAAGCTTGAAATGCTTACAGGGGATTGCTAGAGGATGGATTTCAGCTCAAGTAAGACTCTGGTTTTTAGACCGATGAAAATGAAAATTGCAGTAAAGGAAATTGAATTTCTTGGAGCAATCCTGGGGATAATTGCACTGATGTGATTTACTTTCATAGTAGAGCAAGGTGGAGCGGCGGTTGGGAGGCGAGCGGCGGTCGTCGCACGGTGGCCCGCAGCGGTGATGAGTCGGTTGGGCGGCGACTACGCTGGACGGGAAGAGGAGTGCTGGAGGCGGCGCGGCTGGTGGAGGCGTGGCTGCGATCGACGAGGGGCTGCGGCAACAGAGGAACTCTGTTTCTGCAACCGTTGCAACGAGGGGCTGCGGCAAAAGGCGACTGCGACTGCGACCCAAGGGGGGGGCGTGGCTAGGGTCGAGAGGCAGCGGTGGTGGCAGGGCTGGGAGCAGCGTCACCAACGACCGCCCAGGAGGAGAGGTCGAGCGGCTGCGCTGCGACGCAAGGGGAGGCGGGCGGCGGCAGTAGGGCTGGGATGGACGTTGCCAGCGTCGTCTCCTGGCCGGGGAACAGCGGCAGCGGTGGTCGCCGGCCGGGAAGTGGGGCGATGGTGGGCGCTGGCCGGAGAGCAGCAACGGCGGGTGGGCTGGCCTAAAGCAGGGGATGCAGGGGTGGCTGCGGCTTCTTCTTCCTCTCGTGTTTTTTTTTTTGGTAAGTAAAAGTAAATTGATTATATGTAAAGTTTCTACAAATAGCTTTATCTATACAAGTCATAGACAAAGCCAAGTAACTCATAGAGTGCGAATGCGATAGTTATGACTTCACATGCTGTAGACTATAACTACCTGTGGGTATATTATTTGGCATCATTCTCAAGATCTTTAGCTAATAGCAAAATTAAATTTGATAAAAATATCTTTTTCTCTTCGGGTGAAGTGCTCGGTTTTGAGATCATGCTCCATATAGGATCTTGAGTCTCTAATAATTTCTTTCAAGAGCTGAGCATTGTTTGTGTGTTGACATTCAAAGATTCTATTATATCTCTCCTTCCACAACCACCAAATAGCGCATCTGAAAGTAACCTTTGCCAGTTGTGTAAGTGGCCCTTTTCTTGAGAAACATTGCATAAGGTCGCCTAGTTCTTAGTGCAAGTTTGGTTGCGGCAGTCTATTGAGTTCAAATCGCTGGAGAATCTCCTTCCATATCCATTTTGTATAAGCACAAGCAAAATAGAGGTGGTCAATAGTTTCTTCTTGTTGCAAACAAAGAGAGCATCGGTTAACATGATAGATACCTCTTCTTTTCATATTATCTATTGTAGGTAGTTTATTGAGAAGGGCCTGCCATGTACATAAGGAGTGTCTTTGTGATCCCGGTCGATCCCATGTCCAACTGCTTGGGACCCACTTGTTATTTCTTTGCCTAATTTGATTCCATGCGGATGTGGCACTAAATTTGCCATTGTCATGAGGCCAAATAAGTATATCTGAAGAATTGTTCCTGATTGGAATAGCTATGATAGTCGGCCAAAGTGATAACATTTCGGGAGAAATATGATTAGGGAGACACCAGGTATCGTTAGCAATGAACTCAGAAACCTTCCAATCTTTGGGAGCCCCAAGATCTTTTCGTATTCTGTCGCCATATAATTGAAATATACTCTTCCCATTCACCCAAGGATCGTACCACATATTAGTACTAGTTCCAGAAGAGATTGCATAAGAAATATGTTTGATTAGCCAATTCCTTGCCTTTAAAATTCCTTTCCAAGCTGTAAAGTGGTATGTTCTTGTTGAAATTTCCCAGATTGATTCCTTTGAAAGATACCTAGCAGAAACCCATTGTGACCATAAGGAACATTTGTTTTGCAAAAGATCCCACAATTGTTGTACCAGGCATGCTTGATTCCAATCTCTAGTATTTCTCAAGTTTAGCCCCCCTTCATCTTTCGGTTTGCAAATGCTATCCCAATTTACCATATGCATTGCCTTTGTGCCATTCCAGAAGAAGTTCATTAATAACCGTTCAATATCTTGGAGAAGTCCAACAGGCAGAAGAAATGCATTACACCAATATATAGAGTAGGAGTGCAATACAGAACGGATGAGTTCGAGTCGTCCTGCTTTTGATAGAAGCCTATTTTTCCAAGAAGAAATTCTATTTTTTATTTTTTGCAGGATAGGCTGACAGTGGGTTTTGTGAATGCCTGTGGATATGAGCGGGAGACCCAAATAAGGAACTGGCAGGCTTCCCTCACTAACCCCCAAAGTTTGTGCAATAAAGACCTTATCCTCAATGTAAGGGCTCATATATACTTTACTTTTCGCATGATTTAACTGAAGTCCAGAAACCATACCAAAGTCATTCATAATAGTAGCCAGGTTATTTACTGAAGTTGGATCATTTTGGAGAAAGATAAGTAAATCATCTGCAAATGTTATATGTGATATATGAATAGAGCCAGTATTGGGTACCTTAATGCTGCCATTTAAGACTGCATGTTCCAACATACAGCTAAGTCCTTCCATCGCAATAGTAAAGAGATACAGAGAGAGTGAATCTCATAGCTTTATCCTCTCGTGTTTTTCTTTTCTTTTTTCTTTCCTTTTTTTTTTTTTTGAACGAGATGAGGCAGCGAGAAGGTCGAGCGGTGGTCGAAGGTCGCTGGCCGGGGAAACAGCGACAACGGTGAAGAAAGAGTTGCCTTGTAGTGGTGGTGGGAAAGAAGGGAAGCAAGGCTGCGGCGGGCTGCGCCAAGGATCGTTGCTCTGATACCAAATGATATGACCCTAAAGTCTTATCGTCGTTCTGATACCAAATGATAAGACAACTCTTTCTTCACCGTTGTCGCTGTTTCCCCGTCCAGTGACCTTCGACCACCGCTCGACCTTCTCGCTGCCCCATCTCGTTCAAAAAAAAAAAGGAAAGAAAAAAGAAAAGAAAAACACGAGAGGAAGAAGAAGCCACAGCCACCCCTGCATCTCCTGCTTCCAGCCAACCCACCCGCCACTGCTGCTCTCCGGCCAACGCTCACCATCGCCCCACTTCCCGGCCGGCAACCACCGCCGTCGTTGTTCCCCGGCCAGGAGACGACGCTACCAGCGTCGTCTCTAAGCAGCGATGGTGGCTCGAGTGGGAGGCGACGGCCACAGTGGACTCTAACCGGAAGCGGGGCAAGGACGGTCGCTGGTCGGAGTGTTAGGACTCTAGCTTGGAGAGTCCTAATTGAGAGGGACATTCATGTAAAACTGTTAGGACTCTAGCTAGGAGAGTCTTAATTGAGAGGGACATTCTGTTAGGACTCTAGCTAGGAGAGTCCTAATTGAGAGGGGCATTCATGTAGGAGGTGTTTTCTTAGAGAAGAATTAGGAGTTGTAAGAGAATAGGAGTCTTGACTAGGAGTCCTACTAGGAGTTGGTTAGAAGTAAGAGTCTTAAGTAGGAGTCCTATTATGAGTTAGGGTTTAGAAGCCCTATAAATAGCCATGTATTCCTTCTCTTTTGATAAGCAATAGATGAATCTTTTCTGCAGCCTTTGAGCAGCAACTTGGAGGGAGGAACCCCTATAGAGTTCCAAGGAGGCCGATCCCCTAAAGAGATCAACCCCAAGTTTAGAATCTGCAAGGGTTCTAACACCTGGTATCAGAGCAGCGTTCTTGGCATCTCGCTGCCCTTCCATTGCCGTCCATCAGCCCTCCACAACCTCCCAAAGCAATTCCCACAATTGCTTAAAAGATCGTCGCCGAATTCCGCCATCATCTCCACCACCGTAGATCATCCTTTGATCTCCCCGTGAATTGCAACAGGTTCTGGTTTCCTACCTTACTACTGCTGCAATTTAGTTATCCTTATTCGAAAATCCAAAAAAAAAAACTGTTCCTATATTGCTGCATAAACCTTTTGTCACAAAGTTTTCATCTCTACGATGAAAGAGACAATGCAGAATTCCAGCCGCATAGCACCATCTGATTGATCTTGCTCCTATGCTTTTTTTATCCAAATTTCTGTGAAATTTTTATGACATCTTTGACACTTCCTAACAGCAGATTTCCCTTTGGTTTTTTCAAAAAATTCTCAATATAAACCATTGATCTTTTACGTCTAATCTGCTATACTTGAAAATCTGTATTGTAAAATTTCAGCCGCATAGTACTGTTTGTTTAATCTTGATACTATATTGTTTCTATCCAAATCTCTACGAAATTTTTATGATAGCTTTGACACTTCATAACAGTGGATTTCCCTTTGGTTTTATCAAAAAATTCTCAATATAAACCACTGATCTTTTACGTCCAATCTGCTATACTTAAAAATCTATGCTGCAGAAAATTTCAGCGGCATATTTGCCTTAACCCATCTATTTGTAATCTTTTTTGAATGAAATTTCTTATACACTTCATAGATCATCTTGGCTTCCATGTAAGATTGATATATTAAGGAATTCATCTCTAAAAATAATTTTGTGTTGCTGCAAATTTTCATCGTAACCCGCTAAAATTTTTCGACGACAATTCTGCTATCGCAACTTGCACCAATTTTCTTGCTGTTATACTGCTGAAATTTTCTTGATTAAATTAGACATCCTTGTTGTCATATAATCTATGATTTTGCTATCAATTCCCTCCTCAATTCTCTTAAGTTTTTGGTAGAAATTACTTCGAGAAACCATTGTTTCTTCGACGACAATTCTACTCTTACAAGACAGCACATACTTGCTGCAACTTCCACTGATTTCTATCAAACCTTTGCTGCCATCTACCACAGATCCAAAACTTTCATCCATAGCCCTAAAACTCCACTAAACCACACCCTCAAACTGCACCCAAAACTGCCACAAAACTAGCCAAAATCGTAGCCTACATCCACCGATCAACCAACCCTTTCGACCATCACTTCTCTCAACCTATACATGCCTTTAACCTAACAACAAAAGAGAGATCTTAACATCATAGATTTGGAGGTATATACTATGGCATCTAAGGAGGCAATCAATGCTAAATTCGAAGCCTTGGAGGCGCGAATGGATGATAAGATTCGGACGCCCTTTACCGAACTCAGATTGGGCCGACCACTAAGCCCGAAGAAATCATATCAAGTAGAGAGCTTTGCCCAATCACACCAAGCCCAAAGATATGACTTCCAAGAGAGGGGAAGCTCTATGACCAACCCCAACTATCCATGCATGAGAGTGGACTTCCCTAGATGGGAAGAAGGAGACCCAATTGGTTGGATCTCGCGCGCGGAGCGATATTTTCGGTACCATAAAATCGTGGATGCATCTATGGTGAAAATTGCAGCTATATACCTTGAAGGGAATGCTATACAGTGGTTTGACTGGTTTGAACATACTTATGGAGTCCTTTCATGGCGACAATTCTAAGAAGGACTGCTGATCCGCTTCAGACCAACTAATTACGAGAATATTGATGGACAACTAGCAAAGATCCGATAAACCTCTACCATTCAGGAGTACCAAACCAGGTTTGAAAGGTTATCTAATCAAACTCATAATTGGTCTCAAAAACAGCTATTGTGAACCTTTATTGAGGGCTTGAAGCCAGAGATCCGAGGAGAAGTTAAAGCGTGACAACCGTATACACTTATGGCAGCCATCTCTTTCGCACGACATCAAGAGGAGCAATTGAACCATGAAGCTCGGAGGACTAGGGTCGCTCCTCAACCAGTAATATTGAAGCCCTTAGCCCCCCCTACTTTCGACCAAGTCCCTACACCAAAGAGGTTAACAAGAGAAGAGCTTCGAGAGCGATATGCGAAGGGGTTATGTTGGCATTGTGATGAGCTGTTGAGTCGTGAGCATCGCTGTAGTAAAGGGGGACTTCTTATGATTGAACCGATAGAAGAAGAGGTCATTGAACCTCCAAAAGAGAGCCTTGAACATGAAGAAGAAGATGCAGAAGAAGAGCCACAACCAACCAAAGTTACGGTACATACACCAGTTGGCTACTCAATCCCACAAACGATGAAAGTTGGAGGCCTTCTCAAACAACAACCGATCACTATTCTCATTGACACAGGCAGCACTAATAACTTCCTAAACAGTAAGGTTGCTGTCTATATAAACTTACTTATTGAGAATTGCAGCAGGTTTGTCGTTAAGGTCGCCAACGAACGGATTTTGAAGTGTGATCATAGGTGCCCGCAAGTGAAACTGTT
This sequence comes from Musa acuminata AAA Group, assembly GCF_036884655.1. NCBI lineage: Eukaryota > Viridiplantae > Streptophyta > Magnoliopsida > Zingiberales > Musaceae > Musa > Musa acuminata. The sequence goes on from NC_088340.1 coordinate 23,053,015, forward strand.
GTTGCAGGACCAAGAGATAATTGCAGAATTAAATAGTTGATGACATTATATGATATTTCTTGGAATTTTATGCAACTAATTATAAAATTTTACAGTAAGGAGAAACAGGTGATACTGCACGGGAAACGTGAGGGCGACGTAATGATGATTTGCACACAACAAATGGAGAAGGTTTTGCATAAAGCATGCAGCGGCTTTTTGGTACAACTTGAGCAACAAACTAAGGGAGAGCCAACAAAATTTGAAGATCCAAATCTACTTCCTTTGCTTGCTGAATTTTCGGATATATTTGACGAACCGCGCAACCTACCTCTTACCCGCCGGCATGATCATTGTATAATGATTCTTCCAGGCAAATCTCCAGCAAATGCTCAGCCATATCAATATCCACATCTCCAAAAGGATGAAATAGAAAGGATTGTAAAAGAAATGCTCAAAACAGGAGTTATTCGGCCAAGTTGCAGCCCCTACTCTTCACCGGTGCTCCTCATACGAAAGAAGGATAGAATATGGCGATTATGTGTTGATTACCGAGCTCTCAATGGCATAACCATCAAGGATAAATACCCTATTCCAGTAGTAGATGAGTTGTTAAGGGAGCACAAATCTTCACAAAGCTGGACCTTCGATCCGGGTATCATCAAATACGAGTATGCGAAGAAGACATATCGAAAACAATCTTTTGAACACACAACAACCACTATGAATTTTTGCTTTCTTCATAAGAAGGTGGAATATCCTGGGCATATTATATCAGAGGAAGGTGTGGCAGTAGTGATATGAATTAGCAAGTTGATTATAATTCTGCCAAAGACCCTTTAACTATTCATCGAGGACCAATGACAAGAGCGAAATCTAAAAGGATGAAAGAAGCCTTAACTTGTTTATTAGAAGGCATTTGGAAGGAGCAAGCTAGTCAAAACTTGGTCAAGGTTCTATGGATACAAGAAGAGCCTAAAATAATCAACCTGATTCAAAGAAGTCAAAATCATGAAGAGAAATTCCAACCTTGAGAGAAGGATGAATTTTTAGCCATCTTTGAAGAATAAAGGTCATTCAGCCATATTGGACCATATTAGGAATTGTGTGTTTATTCATGAATAATTATTCAAAAACAATTCAATGTAGATTCATGAGTAATCTACATTCATGCATTAGGAATATAAATGTCATTTAATATATTCATTCTCTTTATACTTGGCCTTTGTACTATATAAACAAGGCTGACTCTCTTTGTAAGAGCACATATTGGAGAAGTATATTCGACTTACAACACCGGTGAGTGTTTTGTTTTTAAGTTCTTGCATGAACTTTGGACTTATCAAGCATTTCTGTTTGTGGCGTTCAAAACCCAAGAAAAATCTTTGTTTTTCCTTTCAACTTATCAAGCTTTTTAGTTTGTGGCGTTTTAAGGGAATCAAAATACTATTCTAATTACTTCATCAAATTTTCATTGATTATGTGATTAGAATAGTTTTCCTAACTTCAATCTTGAACGATCTATCTTGTTTCAAATCGTTGGAGGGGGTCAATTTGCATTCCATATGTATCATAGCTCTTTAGCTATCGGGGTATATGGTTGCGAAGTTGAAGATTTCCATCATTTGGTATCAGAGCTCGGCTCAAGTTTGAGGTTTGCGTATCTATTTATTTGCTATCTTTTAGATTTTCTTTTCTTTTCTCTTCTTCTTCTTTTTGGCCAATATCTATAATTATTGTTCTTCTTTCATCTTCATTATTGTGCTTCTTGTGTTATTACTATTTTTATTTGTAATTCCACACGGTATAAAAAAAAAAAAAGAGATAAAAAAAGTCAAAAAAAAAAAAAAGAGAAAATCAAAGGCTAAAAAAAAAAAAAAAGAGAGAGGGAAATCAAAGGTCAAAAAAAAAAAAAAGAGATCAGAATTAAAAAAAAAAAAAAAAAAGAAATTGCGGATGCAAAGAATACTTGCAAATTATAGAATTTGATCTTTGTTCATTTGAATTTCTATTTCGATTTGGAAATCTTTCTTCATTTCTAAAAAAAAAAAAAAAATTCTAGTCTTTGCTTATGATTAAAGTGCATTACACACATCTTTAAATTGACCTATCTTTTGTTTGCTTTTAAAGCTGTCCAATTTCACTATTTTTTTTGAATTGCCATAATCTGAATTGTTTGTTTAGGTACCTTAGTTAATCTAAGAACTCAAATAACAAAACAAGAGAGGTAAAAGACAAGAGCGGTAAGATCAGTATAGAGAAAAGCCAAAAAAATTATGTGAAACATGAGTGGAGTGAATCAAATCTAGAGTGAAAAAAAAAAAAAAAAAACGTGAGGGAGTGTTGGTGAGGTTGTTCTAACTTTGTTTTTCAGGTTGTACATATGTCTAAAGATAAAGAAGCGAGTTCTTCATCCAATGATCTTTTAGTTCAAGCAATGCAGCAACAATTTGAACGTATGTTCAAAGTGATGGGAGATGTAAGAGATCATCTAGAAAGGCATGATGATGCAAGTAATAGATTGCAAGGTGAACCACGACGTGGGAGACAACCAACCTTTGTCAATGATGAATATGATGGTGGCGATGATGTGGATGATGACCAAGTTACTCTAATTGGTCAAGATATTAATCCTAGAAGACAAACTAGGAGAGGACGTTTTGATGGTGTGGACAGAAACATAGGCAGCATCAAAATGAAAATTCCTTCTTTTCAAGGGAAGAATAATCCAGATGCCTATTTGGAGTGGGAACGAAAAGTAGAGATGATATTTGAATATCACAACTACTCTGAAGAGAAAAAGGTAAAATTAGCCGCTGTTGAATTTTTTGATTATGCTATTGTTTAGTGGGATCAATTGTGTAAAGACAGGCGTAGAAATGGTGAAAGGCCTGTGGAGACTTGGTTGGAGATGAAACAAATCATGAGGAGGAGATTTGTCCCTAGCTATTACTATAGGGATTTGCATCAACGGCTGCAAACCTTGACACAAGGTTCCATGAGTGTTGATGAGTATCACAAGCAGATGGAGATAACCATGATAAGGGCTAATGTGGATGAAGATCGTGAGGCCACCATGGCTCGATTCCTAAGTGGATTAAACAAGAACATTGCTGATCTTGTAGAATTGCAACATTATGTGGAGATTGAAGATATGGTGAATGTGGCCATGAAGATTGAGAGGCAACTCAAAAGAAAAGGCACAAGGTATGATTCAAAATCTTATTCGGGTTCTTCTTCTTCTTGGAAACCGAATTGGAGTAAAAAGGATGATAAACCCATTGTTAAGCCTAAAATTGATGAGACTAAAGGTAGAAATGAATTAGGCAACAAGGGTAAAGGTGAGAATCTACCTAATCAAACTAGAGGTATTAAGTGTTTTAAGTGCCTTGGGCATGGACATGTGGCACGCGAGTGTCCTAATAAAAGAGTTATGATCATGAGGGATGGAATTGTAGAATCTGAAAGTGAGAAAGACATTCTAGAGGATACTAGTGATATAGAGTATGCTAAAGGTGAAAATCTAGTTGTTCAACGCATACTTAGTTTGCAAAATGAAAATGATGAACATGGTGAACAACGTGAAAATCTGTTTCATACTCATTGTTTGATTGCTAACAAGTTGTGTAATGTGATTGTTGATAGTGGAAGTTGCACAAATGTGGCAAGCACCTTGCTCGTGGAGAAACTGAAATTACCTACTATCAAGCATTCAAAACCGTACAAGTTACAATGGTTGAATGATAGTGGTATAGTAAAGGTAAATCGACAAGTGTTAATTTCCTTTTCAATTGGTAGATATAAGGATGAAGTTTGGTGTGATGTGGTACCTATGTATGCTAGTCATATGTTATTGGGGAGACCATGGCAATACGATCGAAGGGTAATACATGATGGATTCAAGAACCGTTATTCTTTGATCATAGATGGACAGAAATATCAGCTTGGACCTTTGCCTCCAAAGATAATTTTTGAGGACCAAATGCGCATAAAACAATAATATGAGGAGCTTGAGTCTTCATTAACCAAAACTTTGGGGAGGGAAAAAGAAAGGGAGAAAAAAGAAAATGATGAGTTGAGTAATAAAAATGAGAGTATACTTATCAAAAAAAATAAAAATGAGAGTATTGGGAAATACAAGGGGAGAGAAAACAAAGAAAGTTTGAGTGAAAGAAAAATGAGTGTTTATGCCAAAATGAGTGATGTGAAGAAAGCCTTAACCATGAGGCAGCCCTTACTTGTACTTATGTACAAGGATGTTCTGATTGCTTCTAACAAAATTGACAAGAGTTTGCCTAGTGTTATTGTTGATCTTTTGCAGGAAAATGAGGATCTCTTTCCCGAAGAAGTTCCTAATGGTTTGCCACCAATTAGAGGAATTGAGCATCAAATTGATTTCATTCCAGGTGCAAGCATACCAAATAAGCCAGCATATAGATGCAACCCTGAAGAGACCAAGGAAATCCAAAAACAAGTAAGTGAGCTTATGAAAAAATAGTATGTGCGAGAAAGCATGAGTCCGTGTGCAGTTCCTGTTCTGTTGGTGCCTAAAAAGGATGGATCATGGAGAATGTGTGTTGATTGCCGAGCCATCAACAAAATCACGGTAAAGTATAGACATCCTATTCCTAGGCTAGATGATATGTTGGATGAATTGCATGGTTCTTGTGTGTTTTCAAAAATTGATTTAAAATCTGGATATCATCAAATAAGAATGCATGAAGGTGATGAATGGAAAACCGCTTTTAAAACTAAACATGGTTTATATGAATGGTTGGTTATGCCTTTTGGCCTAACTAATGCACCTAGTACTTTCATGAGATTGATGAATCATATTTTACGTGCTTACATTGGAAAATTTGTAGTGGTTTATTTTGATGATATACTTGTGTATAGTAAAAGTTTAAATGAGCATGTAACACATTTAAAAGCTATTTTTGACGTGCTTAGAAAAGAAAAGTTATATGCTAATATAAAGAAATGCACTTTTTGCACTAATAAAATTACTTTTCTTGGATATGTTGTTAATGATAAAGGAATACATGTTGATCAAGAAAAAGTGAAAGTAATTAGGGAGTGGCCAAAACCTACCAGTGTTAGTGATGTTAGAAGTTTTCATGGTCTTGCTAGCTTTTATAGAAGATTCATTAAGGATTTTTCTACAATTGCTGCACCAATAACTGAATGCATAAAAAAAAATATGGGATTTAGATGGGGTGAAAAACAAGATGATGCTTTTAATTTGCTTAAAGACAAACTCTGTTCAGCACCTTTGCTTGCTTTACCGAACTTTGCTAAAACTTTTGAGATTGAGTGTGATGCGAGTGGAATAGGAATTGGAGGAGTCTTAATGCAAGAAGGCAGACCCATTGCATTCTTGGTAAGTGGAGCAAGTCTTCACTACCCAACATATGACAAGGAGTTTTACGCTTTAGTAAGAGTGTTAGAGACATGGCAGCACTATCTTTGGTATAAGGAATTCATTATACACACCGATCATGAGTCCTTGAAATATCTCAAAGGACAAGGAAAACTAAACCGTAGGCATGCAAAATGGGTGGAGTTTATTGAATCCTTTCCATACATCATCAAGTATAAACAAGGTAAGGAAAATGTGGTTGCCGACACTCTTTCTAGAAGGTATGCTCTAATTTCTCAACTTGATGCAAAATTATTGGGTTTTGAGTATATTAAAAATTTATATAATTCTGATCATGATTTTGCTAATGTTTATGGGGCATGTGAGAAAGGGGGTTTTGATAAGTTCTTCAAGCATGATGATTTTCTTTTCAAAGAAAATAAGTTGTATATTCCTCAATGTTCAATGAGAGAATTACTTGTGAGAGAGGCACATAGTGGAGGTTTAATGGGGCATTTCGGAATTAGAAAAACTTTAGATGTGTTAAGTGATCATTTCTTTTAGCCACACATGAAAAGAGATGTTGAGAGATTATGTAAGAAATGCATTACTTGCAAACAAGCTAAATCTAAAGTAATGCCTCATGGATTGTATACTCCTCTTCCTATAACTAGTGAGCCTTGGGTTGATATATCCATGGACTTTGTCTTGGGTTTACCAAGGTCAAAAGGAGGGAGAGATTCTATTTTTGTTGTTGTTGACAGGTTTAGCAAGATGGCACATTTTATTCCTTGCCACAAAACAGATGATGCAACACATGTTGTGGGGCTGTTTTTCAAAGAAATTGTAAGATTACATGGCATTCCAAAGACAATTGTGAGTGATAGAGATGTGAAGTTCCTTAGCCACTTTTGGAAAACACTTTGGAGCAAGTTGGGTACAAGGCTATTGTATTCAACCACTTGTCACCCACAAACAGATGGACAAACGGAGGTGGTAAATCGAACTTTATCAACACTTTTGAGAGCCATAATTCAAAAGAATTTGAAAAATTGGGAGGAATGTTTGCCACATGTGGAGTTTGCTTATAACAGAAGTGTACATGCTACAACAAACCATTCCCCATTTGAAGTTGTATACGGGTTCAATCCATTAACTCCTATGGATTTGCTACCTTTACCTTTGGAAAAGGCCAATTTGGATGGTAAGCAAAAAGCTGATTTTGTCAAAGCATTGCATGAAAGGGTCCAGATACAAATTCAAAAGAAAACTCTACAATATGAGAAACAACACAACAAAGGCCGAAAGCAAGTAGTATTTGAACCTGGTGATTGGGTTTGGTTACACTTGAGGAAGGAAAGATTTCCTAACCAAAGGAAGTATAAACTAATGCCAAGAGGAGATGGTCCATTTCGAGTCTCTCAAAAAATCAATGACAATGCATACAAGTTGGAACTACCGGGTGAGTATGGTAATGTTAGTGCAACCTTCAATGTTTCTGATTTATCTTTGTTTGATGCAGGTGATGAAGACACTGATTCGAGGACGAATCCTTTCAAGGAAAGGGGGAATGATATGAATGAGCAAGTTGATTATAATTCTGCCAAAGACCCTTTAACTATTCATCGAGGACCAATGACAAGAGCGAAATATAAAAGGATGAAAGAAGCCTTAACTTGTTTATTAGAAGGCATTTGGAAGGAGCAAGCTAGTCAAAACTTGGTCAAGGTTCTATGGATACAAGATTCAAATAAGTCAAAATAATCAACCTGATTCAAATAAGTCAAAATCATGAAGAGAAATTCCAACCTTGAGAGAAGGATGAATTTTTAGCCATCTTTGAAGAATAAAGGTCATTCAGCCATATTGGACCATATTAGGAATTGTGTGTTTATTCATGAATAATTATTCAAAACAATTCAATGTAGATTCATGAGTAATCTACATTCATGCATTAGGAATATAAATGTCATTTAATATATTCATTCTCTTTATACTTGGCCTTTGTACTATATAAACAAGGCTGACTCTCTTTGTAAGAGCACATATTGGAGAAGTATATTCGACTTACAACACCGGTGAATGTTTTGTTTTTAAGTTCTTGCATGAACTTTGGACTTATCAAGCATTTCTGTTTGTGGCGTTCAAAACCCAAGAAAAATCTTTGTTTTTCCTTTCAACTTATCAAGCTTTTTAGTTTGTGGCGTTTTAAGGGCATCAAAGTACTATTCTAATTACTTCATCAAATTTTCATTGATTATGTGATTAGAATAGTTTTCCTAACTTCAATCTTGAACGATCCATCTTGTTTCAAATCGTTGGAGGGGGTCAATTTGCATTCCATATGTATCATAGCTCTTTAGCTATCGGGGTATATGGTTCCTAACTTCAATCTTGAACGATCCATCTTGTTTCAAATCGTTGGAGGGGGTCAATTTGCATTCCATATGTATCATAGCTCTTTAGCTATCGGGGTATATGGTTGCTAAGTTGAAGATTTCCATTAAGTAGACCCCTTCAAAATTGGAGCAATCCAAAACTGGCTGACCCCGTGGAACATAAAATTGCTACATGGCTTTCTGGGTTTAACAGGCTACTACTACAAGTTCGTGAAAAACTATGGAGAGATCAGTGCACCACATACTTCCTTACTAAAAAAAGATATCTTCCAATGGTCGAACAGAGCCTCCGCTGCCTTTGACAAACTTAAGGCAGCCATGACGACGACGCCGGTGCTAACACTACCAGATTTCAACCGACCCTTCATTATTGAGGCCGACACATCTGGAGTCGGAATTGAAACCATTCTTATGCAAGATTGTTGACCACTCATATACACTAGCAAGACTTTATCTCCCTCCCATCAAAATAAGTCAACATATGATAAGGAGATGCTCGCCATTATGCGCGCAGCAACGAGGTGGAGACCCTACTTGATCGGCCGACGATTTCAAATTAAAACCGACCATAAAAGCCTCAAGTACTTTTTGGAGCATAAAATATCATCCCCTAAGCAGCAAAAAAGGGTAATAAAACTTCTTGGATTTGATTATGAAATAACTTACAAAAAGGGGAAAGAGAATGTTCTTGCAGATGCGCTTTCGCAGCTACCCGAGCAAGTTGAAGTTTCGGCCATTTCACTTTCGACCAGCGACTTTCTTAAGGATATTAAGATGGAATGACAGGAAGATTTAGAGACTAGTAAGATTATAAAAAAATTGGAGGAAGCACCAAGCCCCATGGCTCATTACAATTGTGACTCAAAAGAATTAAACTATAAGGGACGTATTGTGCTTACGATAAATTCTACTTGCATCTTCACGAGCAGATTTTGGACAAAGTTATTCTATATGCAGGGTACTAAATTGAAAAGGAGTATGACATATCACCCACAAACCGATGGTCAGATGAAAGTTTTAAATGGGTGCTTGGAGACAGCCCAAAGCCACCCAAAGAGAACTCTAGACCCAGCCAAGTGCCATTATTGATCGACGGATCGTGACTCGACGATGATGACCCACTAATGAAGTGCTAATACAGTGGGCGAACCTACCAATAGAAGATGCCACTTGGGAGAACTATGACGACTTGAAGATCAAATTCCCAGAATTCATGAATCATCAGCCTCGAGGACAAGGCTGATTTGAAGAGGGCGGGTGTGTTAGGACTCTAGCTTGGAGAGTCCTAATTGAGAGGGACATTCATGTAAAATTGTTAGGACTCTAGCTAGGAGAATCCTAATTGAGAGGGACATTCTGTTAGGACTCTGGCTAGGAGAGTCCTAATTGAGAGGGGCATTCATGTAGGAGGTGTTTTCTTAGAGAAGAATTAGGAGTTGTAAGGGAATAGGAGTCTTGACTAGGAGTCCTACTAGGAGTTGGTTAGAAATAAGAGTCTTAAGTAGGAGTCCTATTATAAGTTAGGGTTTAGAAGCCCTATAAATAGACATGTATTCCTTCTCTTTTGATAAGCAATAGATGAATCTTTTCTGCAGCCTTTGAGCAGCAACTTGGAGGGAGGAACCCCTATAGAGTTCCAAGGAGGCCGATCCCCTAAAGAGATCAACCCCAAGTTTAGAATCTGCAAGGGTTCTAACACGGAGAGCAGCGATGGCCGGCGGTGGGCTGGCCACAAGTAGGGGAAGCAGGGGTGCGTGGCAACGGCTTCTTTTTCTTCTCTCTCTTCTTTCTCTTCTTTCTTTCTATCTTTGCCTTTTTTTTTTTTTGTTACGTTGCAGCGAGAACGCCGAGGATCGCCGCTCTGATACCAATGGATAAGACCCTAAAGTCTTATCGTAGGCTCTGATACCAAATGATAAGACCCTAAAGCCTTATCGTAGGCTCTGATACCAAATGGTAAGACCCTAAAGTCTTATCGTGGAAGAAAGGGAAGAAATGGGGATGATAATGATCGCTTCGAGGGGATCGGCCTCCTTGATCGCTTCGAGGGGATCGGCCCTCCTTGATCACTTCGAGGGGATCGACCCTCCTTGATCACTTCGAGGGGATCGGCCTCCTAGGGTTTGTCCAAAGACAGAATAGTATTTTTCATTGATTACCGAAAAGAAGTAGTTACATCTCTATTTATAGAGTTCCACCCAGGGTCCATCAGGACTTGAACTCTAATAATAAATAAATATTAAATAAACCTCTACTTGACTCTAACTGAACTAAACCGACTCAATAAATAACTGGACTAAACAGACTCAATAAATATTATTCAAAAGCTCAGAAAAAGGTTCAGGACCATGGGATATTATCCCAATGGACACCTCCTTATACACCTCAGCTTAATGGTGTCTTTGAAAAGAGAAATCGTACGCTATTAGACATGGTACGATCCATGATGAGTTTCGCTGACCTATCCATCTCATTCTGGGGATATGCCATAGAAACCGCAGCTTACCTTCTGAATAGAGTTCCAACTAAGTCGGTAGTGTCTACACCATATAAGATATGAAAAAGTAAGAAGCCTGATCTTAAGGTTGTTAAGATTTGGAGCTGCCCTGCCCACGTTAAAAGACACAACCCCGATAAGTTAGAATCAAGGACAGAGCGATGAAAATTTGTGGGATATCCCAAGGAAACTTGTGGGTATTATTTCTATCATCTCGAGGACCAAAAGGTCTTTGTAGCTAAGAGAGCAGTGTTCCTTGAGAAGGAACATATTCTTGGCGGAGATAGTAGGAGAATGATAGAGTTGAGCGAGGTTAGAGAACCAAGCTCAAGCACCACTCTACAGCCTGAGTCTATTCAAGTACCTAATACATAAGTTTCAACTTTACATAGGTTTGATAGAGTATCCTATCCTTCTGAGAGATATGTGGGACATATTTGAGGAGAGAATGTTGAGGATATTGATCCTCGGACCTACGAGGAGGCTATTATGAGTATAGAATCTGGAAAGTGGCAAGAAGCCATGAATTCTGAGATGGATTCTATGTACTCCAACAAGGTTTGGAACCTAGTTGATGTGCCTGAAGGTATTGTACCCATCGGTTGCAAGTAGATCTTTAAGAAAAAGATCAGAGTAGATGAAAAGGTAGAGGCCTATAAAGCAAGACTAGTGGCTAAGGGGTATCGTCAAAGGCAAGGTGTTGGCTACGACGAAACCTTCTCACCCGTAGCAATGCTGAAATCAATCAGAATTCTATTGGCTATTGCAGCACACTATGATTATAAGATCTGGCAGATGGATGTGAAAACTGTATTCCTCAATGGGAACCTCGAGGAAGAGGTGTATATGATGCAATCTGAGGGATTCGTCTCCAAGAACTGCCTAGATAAGGTGTGTAGGTTGCTTAGATCCATTTATGGACTAAAGCAAACTTCTTGAAGTTAGAACATAAGATTTGATAAGGCAATCAGATCTTATGACTTCGTTAAGAACGAAGATGAGCCTTGTGTATACAGGAAGGTAAGTGGGAGCACTATCACCTTTTTGGTGTTATATGTAGATAACATCCTAATAATTGGGAATGATGTAGGATTGCTATCAACAGTAAAGGCTTAGTTATCTAGACACTTCTCCACGAAGGACTTAGGGGAAGCATCCTATATCTTAGGGATTCGAATCTATAGAAATAAATCAAAGAGGATGCTTGGCTTGTCCTAGTCTAGGTACATAGAAACCATTGTCAAAAGGTTTGGCATGGAAAATTCTCAGAGAGGTCTCATACCGATGAGACATGTGATATCGCTTTCTACGAGTATATCCCCAAAGACTCCATAAGAAAGGGCGAACATGGATATGATACCTTATGCCTCAGCAATAGGGTCTATCATGTATGCCATGCTATGTACTAAGCCTAATATAGCGCATGCTCTGAGTGTCACGAGCGGGTATCAAGCGGATCCAGGCTTGGAGTACTGGAAAGTAGTAAAGTATATCCTTAAGTACTTAAGAAGGACTAATGATCTTTTACTAGTATATGGAGGTAGTAGCCTTAAGGTTGAAGGCTATACAGACTCAAGTTTTCAGTCTGATGTCGATGATAGCAAGTCGAATTTGGGGTACGTGTACATCTTGAATAGAGGAGCAGTGTGCTGGAAGAGTTCCAAGCAAGAACGGGGCGATTGCTCAAGCGAAGGACCCTAGGTCTCATCAGAAATCTAAGCATGTTCTGAGGAGGTTCCACCTTATCAGAGAGATCGTAACCCGAGGAGATGTAGCAGTGGAAAGAGTTCCATCCGAAGATAACATTGCAGATCCACTGACAAAGCCATTGTCTCAGATTATCTTTGAGCATCACAGGGGTCTGATTGGGATCAGACACATAGGTGATTGGCTTTAGGTCAAGTGAGAGATTGCTAGTCATAGGTGCCCAACAAGCCAATCACGTGAGTGATGGCACGTGTGACTTGATACAGAATCTTTTTTGCTTATTAGCCTAATCTTGGGGCAATTGGGCCCCTGAAAAACCCAAATTGGGTCGAATGGATTGTTAGAACCCTTGCAGATTCTAAACTTGGGGTTGATCTCTTTAGGGGATCGGCCTCCTTGGAACTCTATAGGGGTTCCTCCCTCCAAGTTGCTGCTCAAAGGCTGCAGAAAAGATTCATCTATTGCTTGTCAAAAGAGAAGGAATACATGGTTATTTATAGGGCTTCTAAACCCTAACTCCTAATAGGACTCCTACTTAAGACTCTTACTTCTAACCAACTCCTAATAGGACTCCTAGTCAAGACTCCTATTCCCTTACAACTCCTAATTCTTCTCTAAGAAAACACCTCCTAACAGAATTGTTAGGACTCTAGCTTGGAGAGTCCTAATTGAGAGGGACATTCATGTAAAAATGTTAGGACTCTAGCTAGGAGAGTCCTAATTGAGAGGGACATTCTGTTAGGACTCTAGCTAGGAGAGTCCTAATTGTGAGGGGCATTCATGTAGGAGGTTTTTTCTTAGAGAAGAATTAGGAGTTGTAAGGGAATAGGAGTCTTGAGTAGGAGTCCTATTAGGAGTTAGGGTTTAGAAGCCCTATAAATAGCCATGTATTCCTTCTCTTTTCTTAAGCAATAGATGAATCTTTTCTGCAGCCTTTGAGCAGCAACTTGGAAGGAGGAACCTCTATAGAGTTCCAAGGAGGCCGATCCCCTAAAGAGATCAACCCCAAGTTTAGAATCTGCAAGGGTTCTAACACCTGGTATCAGAGCAGCGTTCTTGGCGTCTCGCTGCCCTTCCACAGCCATCCATCAACCCTCTACAACCATCCAAAACAATTCCCACAATTGCTTAAAAGATCGTCACCGAATTCCGCCATCATCTCCACCACCGCGGATCATCCTTTGATCTCCCCGTGAATTGCAACAGGTTCTGGTTTCCTACCTTACTGTTGCTGCAATTTAGTTATCCTTATTCGAAAAAAAAAAAAAATCGTTCTTAATATTGCTGCATAAACTTTTCGTCACAAAGTTTTCATCTCTACGACAAAAGATACATTGCAGTATTCCAGCCGCATAGCACCATCTGTTTGATCTTGCTACTGTGCTTTTTCTATCCAAATTTCTACGAAATTTTTATGACATCTTTGACACTTCCAAACAGTGGATTTCCCTTTGGTTTCATCAAAAAATTCTCAATATAAACTACTGATCTTTTATGTCCAATCTGTTGCACTTGAATTGCAGAATTCAAGCCGCATAGCACCATCTGTTTGATCTTGCTACTGTGCTTTTTCTATAAAAATTTCTACGAAATTTTTATGACATCTTTGACACTTCCTAATAGTAGATTTCCCTTTAGTTTCATCAAAAAATTCTTAATATAAACTACTGATCTTTTATGTCCAATCTGCTGCACTTGAAAATCTATGCTGCAGAAAATTTCAGCTGCATATCGTTGCCTTAACCCATCTATTTGCAATCTTTTTTGAATGAAATTTCTTATAGACTTCATATATCATCTTGGCTTCCATCTAAGATGATCTATTAAGAAATTCATCTCTAAAAACAATTTTATACTGCCGAAATTTTCTTGATTAAATTATATATTCTTGCTGTCATATAAACTGTGATTTTGCTATCAATTCCCTCCTCAATTCTCTCAAGTTTTTGGTGGAAATTACGTCGAGAAACCGTTGTTTCTTCGACGACAATTCTACTCTTACAAGACAGCACATACTTGCTGCAACTTCCATGGATTTCTGTCAAACCTTTGCTACCATCTACCACAGATCCAAAACTTTCATCCACAGCCCTAAAACTCTACCAAACCACACCTTCAAACTGCACCCAAAACAGCCACAAAACAAGCCTAAACCGCAGCCTACATCCACCAATCCACCAACACTTTCGACCATCACTTCTCTCAACCTATACATGCCTTTAACCCAACAGCAAAAGAGAGATCTTAACATCATTGATTTGGGGCCATATACTATGGCATCTAAGGAGGCAATCAATGCTAAATTCGAAGCCTTGGAGGCACGAATGGAGGATAAGATTCGGACGCTCTTTATCGAACTCAGATTGGGCCGACCACTAAGCCCGAAGAAATCATATCAAAGAGAGAGCTTTGCCCAATCACACCAAGCCCGAAGAGATGACTTCCAAGGGAGAGTAGGCTCTATGACCAACCCCAACTATCCATGCATGAGAGTGGACTTCCCTAGATGGGAAGAAGGAGACCCGATTGGTTGGATCTCGCGCGCGGAGCGATATTTTCGGTACCACAAAACCGCGGATGTATCTATGGTAAAAATTGCAGCTATACATCTTGAAGGGGATGCTATACAGTGGTTTGACTGGTTTGAACAAACTTATGGAGTCCTTTCATGGCGACAATTCAAAGAAGGACTGCTGATTCGCTTCAGACCAACCGATTACGAGAATATTGACGAACAACTAGCAAAGATCCAACAAACCTCCACCATTCAGGAGTACCAAACTAGGTTTGAAAGGTTATCTAATCAAACTCATGATTGGTCTCAAAAACAGCTATTGTGGACCTTCATTGAGGGCTTGAAGCCGGAGATCCGAGGAGAAGTTAAAGCGCGACAACCGTATACGCTTATGGCAGCCATCTCTTTCGCACGACATCAAGAGGAGCAATTGAACCATGAAGCTCGGAGGACTAGGGTCTCTCCTCAACCAGTAATATCGAAGCCCTTAGCCCCCCCTACTGTTGACCAAGTCCCTACACTAAAGAGGTTTACAAGTGAAGAGCTTCGGGAGCGATATGCGAAGGGGTTATGTTGGCATTGTGACGAGCCGTGGAGCCGTGAGCATCGCTGTAGTAAAGGGGGACTTCTTATGATTGAATCGATAGAAGAAGAGGTCATTGAACATCCAAAAGAGAGCCTTGAACATGAAGAAGAAGATGCAGAAGAAGAGCCACAACCAACCGAAGTTACGGTACATACACTAGCTAGCTACTCAAACCCGCAAAAACGATGAAAATTGAAGGCCTTCTCAAACAACAACCAATCACTGTTCTCATCGACACGGGCAGTACTACTAACTTCCTAAATAGTAAGCTTGCTGTTCGGATATCATTACCTATCGAGAATCGCTGCAGGTTTGATGTTAAGATCACCGACGGACGGATTTTGAATTGTGATCATAGGCGCTTGCAGGAGAAACTATTGCTGCAGGACCAAGAGATAATTGCATATTTCTTCCTTCTCCCTCTTAACAATCATGAGGCCATGCTCAGAATTAAATGGTTTTTTTTTTTTTGTAAGTAAAAGTAAATTGATTATGTGTAAAGTTTCTACAAATAGCTTTATCTATACAAGTCATAGACAAAGCCAAGTAACTCATAGAGTGCGAATGCGATAGTTATGACTACACATGCTGTAGACTATAACTACCTGTGGGTACATTATTTGGCATCATTCCCAAGATCTTTAGCGAATAGCAAAATTAAATTTGATAAAAATATCTTTTTCTCTTCGGGTGAAGTGCTCGGTTTTGAGATCATGCTCCATACAGGATCTTGAGTCTCTAATAATCTCTTTCAAGAGCTGATCATTGTTTGTATGTTGACATTCAAAGATTCTATTACATCTCTCCTTCCACATCCACCAAATAGCGCATTTGAAAGTAACCTTTGCCAGTTGTGTAAGAGGCCCTTTTCTTCAGAAACATTGCATAAGGTCGCGTAGTTCTTGGTGTAAGTTTGGTTGCGGCAGTCTATTGAGTTCAAATCGCTGGAGAATCTCCTTCCATATCCATTTTGTATAATCACAAGCAAAATAGAGGTGGTCAACAGTTTCTTCTTGTTTCAAACAAAGGGAGCATCAGTTAACATGATAGATACCTCTTCTTTTCATATTGTCTATTGTAGGTAGTTTATTGAGAAGGGCCTGCCATGTACATAAGGAGTGTCTTTGTGATCCCGGTCGATCCCATGTCCAACTGCTTGGGACCCACTTGTTATTTCTTTGCCTAATTTGATTCCATGCGGATGTGGCACTAAATATGCCATTGTCATGAGGCCAAATAAATGTATCTGAAGAGTTGTTCCTGATTGGAATAGCTATGATAGTCGGCCAAAGTGATAACATTTCGGGAGAAATAGGATTAGGGAGACACCAAGTACCGTTAGCAATGAACTCGGACACCTTCCAATCTTTGGGAGCCCCAAGATCTTTTCATATTCTATCACCATATAATTGAAATATACTCTTCCCATTCACCCAAGGATCGTACCACATGTTAGTACTAGTTCCAGAAGAGATTGCATACGAAATGTGTTTGATTAGCCAATTCCTTGCCTTTAAAATTCCTTTCCAAGCTGCAGAGTGGTATGTTCTTGTTGAAATTTCCCAGATTGATTCCTTTGAAAGATACCTAGCAGAAACTCATTGTGACCATAAGGAACATTTGTTTTGCAAAAGATCTCACAATTGTTGTACTAGGCATGCTTGATTCCAATCTCTAGTATTTCTCAAGTTTAGCCCCCCTTCATCTTTCGGTTTGCAAATGCTATCCCAATTTACCATATGCATTGCCTTATCATTTGTGTCATTCCAGAAGAAGTTCATTAATAACCGTTCAATATCTTGGAGAAGTCCAGCAGGCAAAAGAAATGCATTACACCAATATATAGAGTAGGAGTGCATACAGAACGGATGAGTTCGAGTCGTCCTGCTTTTAATAGAAGCCTATTTTTCCAAGAAGAAATTCTATTCTTTATTTTTTGCATGATAGGCTGACAGTGGGTTTTGTGAATGCCTGTGGATATGAGCGGGAGACCCAAATAAGGAACTGGCAGGCTTCCCTCACTAACCCCCAAAGTTTGTGCAATAAAGACCTTATCCTCAACGTAAGGGCTCATATATACTTTACTTTTCGCATGATTTAACTGAAGTCCAGAAACAATACCAAAGTCATTCATAATAGTAGCTAGGTTCTTTACTGAAGTTTGATCATTTAGGAGAAATATAAGTAAATCATCTGCAAATGTTATATGTGATATATGAATAGAGCCAGCATTGGGTACCTTAATGCTGCCATTTAAGACTGCATGTTCCAATATACAGTTAAGTCCTTCCATCGCAATAGTAAAGAGATACGGAGAGAGTGGATCACCTTGTCGGATGCCATTCATGCTCCCAAAAAAACCAATAGGTGAGCCATTAAAGAGTATCGAAAACTTTGGAGTTTCCAGGCAAGATTGAATCCAATTAACCCATTGATGTGGGAAGTTCATATCGAGGAGCATGTTATAGATAAATTTCCTATTAACTGAATCAAAGGCTTTCCGTAAATCAGCTTTAAAACATATTTTTGTCCCTCTTGCTTTTGAATGCAAATCTTTGACCAAGTCATTAGCAAGCAAAATGTTATGATGTATACTTCTCCCTTTGATGAAAGCAGCTTGATTTGGGCTAATGATCTTGTGTAATACCTTTTGCATTCTATTTGCCAATACTTTGGAGATGATCTTGTAAATAAAGTTGCATAATGATATGGGTCGATAGTTCTCTAGTGAATCTGCCCCTGCATTCTTCGGGATTAAAGAAATAAAAGTACAATTCATCTCTCTAAGAATTTGACCTGAAGAGAAAAAATGTTGGCAAGCCTTGATCACATCATTTCCAATAATAGACCAAGCAGTTTGGTAAAATTCAGTTGGAAATCCATCTGGACCTGGGCTTTTGTGCTTTGGTGACTTAAAGACAACACATACAATTTCGTCGTCTGTAATTGGGGCATTGAGGATTGAAATAGCTTCCGAATCAAGTTTTCTAGTCGGCTCCACATGAATGTTATTAGTTTTCCCAGCTTGATTGAGTAAGGAATAAAAAAATTGCTCTGTGTGTGCTTTAACCTCATCTAAATTCTCAATAAGATTATCATCTTTGTCTCTGCATTTGCTGATACGGTTAACAGCCCTTCGAGTAGCAATTGAAGTATAGAAAAATTTAGTATTGGAATCTCCTAGTGTAAGCCAATGCTGTCGAGACTTCTGCTTTGCAAAACTTTCCTCCTGTTTTAAGGCTTGCATGAAGTTATTTCTAGCTTCTATCTCTTTGTAGATAATATTCTCATCATTTGGCTGAAGTTGCAGCTCATGTTGCAATGACATTAGTTCCTTCTTGCAAAATTGAACTGTGGTGGTAATATTGCCAAAGGTATTTGTATTCCACTCCTTTAGTGCTGCTTTACAGGCTTTGAGCTTTTGACATAAGATGTAAGGGGGGGATCCATGCACGTTAACATTCCAAGCAGATCTGATAACATCAAGAAATTGAGGATGAGTACTCCACATGTTAAAGAATCTAAACGGTTTCTTGCCTCTTGGTGTCGCTTTGTCTGCGTGTATATACATTAAAGAATAGTTAGAAAACAAAGGAGCACCATACTCAAGAAGTGAATTTGGGTAAACTGTTAACCATTCATGATTAATCAAAACACCTATCAAGTCGAGCCATTATTTTTCTGTTAGCTGCACCTTGATTACTCCAGGAGAGCCAATTACCCACAGATTTCATATCAAACAAAGCTGCAGTGTCAATGTAATCATTAAAATTTTGAAGCTGGTTTTCTGAAAGTTGTCTACACCCCTCTTTTTCATTTATGTACCGAACAGTATTAAAGTCTCCAAGAACAATCCAAGGTACATTGAGACAGCAATTTGCAATATTAGTCAGGTCAAACCAAAGAGTATTTCTTTCTTGCATACTATTTGAAGCATATATACCAATAAAATTGAATTGACAGCCATTCTTTTTGTCCTCTACCTTAAGATGAATGAATTGATCAGTAGCAGAAATAAACCAAGCATTAATAGAGTTAGGATGCTATAAGACCCATATTCTACCAAAAGTTTCATTTGAGTCATTGGTAAACAGTTCTGCGTCCGGCCATATTAAATTCTTTTGAGCTTGAACGCGCGATTGTTTAATTTTCGTTTCTACTAGAATAATAATATCACATGCGGCAGACTTGATTATTCTGTTGAGCTCCCGACATTTCTCCGGCTTATTAAGTCCGCGAACATTCCAACATGTTATCTTCATCAGTAATAAAGAAATGAAAAGGTGGTAAGGTATTCATCTTACGACTTTGGATGGGCTGTACCATCCTTTTTCTTATCCTTCGGTTTTGTATTTTCCTCCCGCACAATATCCTTACCTTTTATGGCTTTATTCCTATATTTATCCACTTCATCTACAGCTTGTAGATTTTTAAACTTTAAAATACCTTGAATCATGTGGTCTTGATTGGCAGGGTTTGTTGAAGCACGATAAGATTGTTGCAGCACAATATCCTGGATAGTACTTGTTGGAGTAGCCTGGCTAGAGAGGTTTGTTGGGGCATGAGTTTGTTGAGACAGAATATCTTTGTTGACGATGTTTGTTGTGGCCTGAGTTTGTTGAGGAAAAATATCCTTGCTGGCGAGATTTGTTTGGGCCTGAGTTTGTTGAGTTATTGTGGACGGATCCAATGATATTGGAAGAGATGAAGTTCCTGACTTATGTTTCTCCTGTCCACTAGTACTAAGGGAAACCTCTGTTGTGGAAGGCTCCGATATTATAGGAAGAGATATAGTTTTGGATTTATCCTTCTGTCCACGGTGCTATCCTTGCGAGCCGGAATGCTCAATAGTCTTCGCCACCGTCGGTGCTACTGCCATTAGAGAAGACTCGCTTTGTTGCTGAGGTGCTTGACGTGGTCGATAGACCTTTGTGATTTGTTTTGGAGTTTGCTGACAAGCTTCATTTGCATGACCAAAAGATAAGCAATGCTGACATCATTGTGGCTTCCAGGAATATGAGACATGTACCTTCCGAGTGTTCCCGTCAAGATCACGATAGAAAACCTCATTTGGAAGATCTTCGTCGGAAGAAACCAGTACACATGCTCATGCAAATGCTAATCTCGTCTGAGCAGCTGTTGCTTTGTCGATGTAGAGTGGCTGTCCCAGAGTGCTACATAACTTTGCAATAAAACGTCGACTCCAAAGATGTAAAGGAAGACCTTGAAAGGATACCCATAATGGAATAGACTGTAGGCTATCTAACTCCAAACGGACATCAGGAGACCAGCGTCGTAGAATCATTGGATGGCCGCGAATAGTCCAGAATCCTTCGAGGACCCGTTGTAAATCTTCTTCAGAGTATAGCTTGCAAACAAAGAATCCGTTCTCTAGCATATGAAGATCAAATGACGATATTCCCCATCGAGTTTTGATAAATGATGATAGTGGGAAATAAGATGTTTTGAGACCTACCACATAGCCAACAATCGCCATAGACCATGTCTCAATAAGCTCTGCTGAATCAGCAGTCTCGTATACAGCAATCTTCTTATCAGCCTGAACTTCTGGAGTAAAGAATTCCAAGCTTAGATCCGGACTTCCAACCGGAGCCTTGAAGAGGCTAGTCCAAGGCCTAGGGTCACTAGAAATGAGGGCAGGCTGCCGCGATCTAGAGCGCGACCTACTTCGATGCTGTTTCGTCGAAAGAGTTTCTCTCTGGAGAGGATATGGAGGAGGAGCCAATTGAGGGGTAACGGTAGGGAGTCTTACCATCGTATCAACCCTCCCGCCACCGTCGCCAGCCCTAGGGGCCGTCGCTGCCATGTTTGATCCCTCTTCTGGTCGCGGCTATAGAATCGTCTCCATAGGGAAAAGCCACCGTCATAGTTTATCAGATGTGGGAGAAAGCCAACGATGCAGGAGTCAGATCGCCCTAGGGAGATCTTGTCGCCGCTACAGTGTCGTCGTCACTACAGTACCGTCGCTGCTACAGTGTCGTTGCCGCCGCTACAGTACCGTCGCCCTTGGGAAACAGCCGACGCTACAGGAAATCAGATCGCCGCTATAGTGTCGTCGCCCGTCGCCCATGGGAGAAAGCCGATGCTGCAGGAGTCAAATCGCCCTAGGGAGATTTGGCCGCCGCTACAGTGTCGTCGCCACTACAGTGGTCGCCCTAGATCTGGCCGCCGCTACAGTGTCGTTGCCGTTGCAGTGGTCGCCCAAGATCTGGCCGCTGCTACAGTGTCGTCGGTGTCGTCGCCATTGCAGTGGTCGCCCTAGATCTGGCCGCCGCTACAGTGTCGTCGCCGTTGCAGTGGTCGCCCTAGATCTGGCTGCCGCTACAGTGTCGTCGCCGCTACAGTGGTCGCCCTAGATCTGGCCGCCGCTACAGTGTCGTCGCCGCTACAGTAGTCGCCCTAGATCTGGCCTTTGCTAGTTCTTGGAATTTTATGAAACTAATTATGAAATTTTACAGTAAGGAGAAACAGGTGACATTGCACGGGAAACGTGGGGGCGACATAACAACGATTTGCACACAACAAATGGAGAATGTTTTGCATAAAGCATGTAGCGGCTTTTTGGTACAACTTGAGCAGCAAACTAAGGGAGAGCCAACAGAATTTGAAGATCCAAATCTACTTCCTTTGCTTGCTGAATTTTCAAATATATTTGACGAACCGCGCAACCTACCTCTTACCTGTCGGCATGATCATTGTATAATGATTCTTCGAGGCAAATCTTCAGCAAATGCTCAGTCATATCAGTATCCACATCTCCAGAAGGATGAAATAGAAAGGATTATAAAAGAGATGCTCGAAACAGGAGTTATTTGGCCAAGTTGCAACCTCTACTCTTCGCCGGTGCTACTTGTACGTAAGAAGGACGGAACAAGGCGAATATGTGTTGATTACCGAGCTCTCAATGGCATAATCATCAAGGACAAATACTTTATTCCAATAGTAGATGAATTGCTAGATGAAAGGGAGCATAAATCTTTACAAAGCTGGACCTTTGATCCGGGTATCATCAAATACGAGCATGCGAAGAAGACATACGGAAAACCACCTTTTGAACACACAACAACCACGAATTTTTGCTTTCTTCAACAAAAGGTGGAATATCTTCGGCATATCATATCAGAGGAATGTGTGGCAGTGGACCCCATCAAAATTGGAGCAATGCAAAACTGGCCGACCTCGAGAAACATAAAATTGCTACATGGCTTTCTGGGTTTAACAGGCTACTACCGCAAGTTCGTGAAAAACTATGGAAAGATCAGTGCACCACTTACTTCCTTACTAGAAAAAGATGTCTTCCAATGGTTGGACAGAGCCTCCGCTGCCTTCGACAAACTTAAGGCAGCCATGACGACGACGCTGGTGCTAACACTACCAGATTTCAACCGACCCTTCATTATTGAGGCCGACACATCTGGAGTCAGAATTAGAGCCATTCTCATGCAAGATGGTCGACCACTCGCATACACTAGCAAGGCATTATCTCCCTCCGATCAAAATATGTCAACATATGATAAAGAGATGCTCGCCATTGTACGCGCAGCAACGAGGTGGATATTATACTTGATCAGGCGATACTTTCAAATCAAGACCGACCATAAAAGCCTAAAATATCTCTTGGAGCAGAAGATATCTTCCCCCGAGTAGCAAAATTGGGTAACAAAACTTCTTGGATTTGATTTTGAAATAACTTACAAAAAGGGGAAAGAGAATGTTCTTGCAGATGCGCTTTCGCAGCTACCCGAGCAAGTTGAAGTTTCGACCGTTTCACTTCCGACCAGCGACTTCCTTGAGGATATTAAGATGGAATGGCAGGAAGATTCAGATACTAGTAAGATTATAAAAAAATTGGAGGAAGCACCAAGCCCCATGGCTCATTACAATTGGGACTCAAAAGAATTACACTATAAGGGACGCATTGTGCTTGTGATAAATTCTACTTGCATCTTCAATAGCAGATTTTGGACAAAGTTATTCTATATGCAGGGTACTAAATTGAAAAGGAGTACGACATATCACCCACAAACCAACAGCCAACCGGAAGTTTTAAACAAGTGCTTGGAGACAGCCCAAAGCCACCCACCAAATATAACTACCCAAAGAGAACTCCAGACCCAGCCAAGTGCCATTATTGATCGACGGATCGTGACTCGACGACGACGACCCACTAATGAAGTGCTAATACAGTGGGCAAACCTACCAAAAGAAGATACCACTTGGAAGAACTATGACGACTTGAAGATCAAATTCCCAGAATTCATGAATCATCAGCCTCGAGGACAAGGCTGATTTGAAGAGGGCGGGTCTGTTAGGACTCTAGCTTGGAGAGTCCTAATTGAGAGGGACATTCATGTAAAAATGTTAGGACTCTAGCTAGGAGAGTCCTAATTGAGAGGGACATTCTGTTAGGACTCTAGCTAGGAGAGTCCTAATTGTGAGGGGCATTCATGTAGGAGGTTTTTTCTTAGAAGAATTAGGAGTTGTAAGGGAATATGAGTCTTGAGTAGGAGTCCTATTAGGAGTTGGTTAGAAGTAAGAGTCTTAAGTAGGAGTCCTATTAGGAGTTAGGGCTTAGAAGCCCTATAAATAGCCATGTATTCCTTCTCTTTTCTTAAGCAATAGATGAATCTTTTCTGCAGCCTTTGAGCAGCAACTTGGAGGGAGGAACCCCTATAGAGTTCCAAGGAGGCCGATCCCCTAAAGAGATCAACCCCAAGTTTAGAATCTGCAAGGGTTCTATCAGAAACAGAGGAGAGGGTGTATGTGACACTGGGGAGGAGGAGGGAAGAAGAAGAGGAGAAGAAGAGAAGGGAAAGGAGGAGTTGCGATTGCGACGGTGGCAACTGCAGCTGGAAGAGAAGGAGAGGAAGAGAAGGCGAGGAAGAAGAGAAGAAGAAGAAAGGAAGGAGAAGGAAGAGGAGAAGGGAAAGAAGCAGCTGCGGTTGCGGCTGTGGTAGCTGCAGCTGTGGCAGGGAAAGAGAAAGAGGAAGGAAGAAGGGAAGGAGAGGAAGAAGAGAAGGGGAAGAAGGGGCTACGGCTGCGGTGATGGCAGCTGCAGCTAGAAGAGAAGAAGGAGAGGAAGATAAGCAGGGGAGGAAGAAGAGGCTGTGGTTGTGGTGCTGCGGCCATGGCTGCGACTGCGACTGCGGAAGTTGCAGCTGGGAAAGAAAAGAAAGGAAAGGGGGGAAAAAGGGACTGCGGACGGGATTACGACCGCGGCGGCAGCGACTGCATATGCAGCAGCTGTGTCTATGAAAGAAGGGGAGGAAGAAGGCATTACGGTGGAAGGGGTGCCACTTGGGAGAACTATGATGACTTGAAGATCAAATTCCCAGAATTCATGAATCATCAGCCTCGAGGACAAGGCTGATTTGAAGAGGGCGGGTCTGTTAGGACTCTAGCTTGGAGAGTCCTAATTGAGAGGGACATTCATGTAAAAATGTTAGGACTCTAGCTAGGAGAGTCCTAATTGAGAGGGACATTCTGTTAGGACTCTAGCTAGGAGAGTCCTAATTGTGAGGGGCATTCATGTAGGAGGTTTTTTCTTAGAGAAGAATTAGGAGTTGTAAGGGAATAGGAGTCTTGAGTAGGAGTCCTATTAGGAGTTGGTTAGAAGTAAGAGTCTTAAGTAGGAGTCCTATTAGGAGTTAGGGTTTAGAAGTCCTATAAATAGCCATGTATTCCTTCTCTTTTCTTAAGCAATAGATGAATCTTTTCTGCAGCCTTTGAGCAGCAACTTGGAGGGAGGAACCTCTATAGAGTTCCAAGGAGGCCGATCCCCTAAAGAGATCAACCCCAAGTTTAGAATCTGCAAGGGTTCTAACAAGAATGTCCCTCTCAATTAGGACTCTCCTAGCTAGAGTCCTAACAGTTTTACATGGATGTCCCTCTCAATTAGGACTCTCCTAGCTAAAGTCCTAATAGTTTTACATGAATGTCACTCTCAATTAGGACTCTCCAAGCTAGAGTCCTAACAGACCCGCCATCTTCAAATCATCCTTGTCCTCGAGGCTGATGATTCGTGAATTCTGGCATCTTCTATTGGTAGGTTCGTCCACTGTATTAGCACTTCATTACTGGGTCGTCGTCGTCGAGTCACGATCCGTCGATCAATAATGGCACTTGGCTGGGTCTGGAGTTCTTTTTGGGTAGTCCTATTTGGTGGGTGGCTTTGGGCTGTCTCCAAGCACCTATTTAAAACTTCCATCTGGCTGTTAGTTTGTGAGTGATATGTCGTACTCCTTTTAAATTTAGTACCCTGCATATGGAATAACTTTGTCCAAAATCTGCTCTTGAAGATGCAAGTAGAATTTGTCACAAGCATAATGTGTCCCTTATAGCATAATTCTTTTGAGTCACGATTGTAATTAGCCACGGAGCTTGGTGCTTCCTCTAATATTTTTTGTATCTTACTGGTCTCCGAATCTTCCTGCCATTCCATCTTAATATCCTTAAGGAAGTTGTTGGTTGGAAGTAAAACGATCAAAAATTCAGCTTGCTCAAGTAGCTGCGAAAGCGCATCTGCAACAATATTCTCTTTCCACCTTTTGTAAGTTATTTTATAATCAAATCCAAGAAGTTTTGTTACCCATTTTTGCTACTCAGGGGATGATATCTTTCGCTCCAAAAAGTACTTAAGGCTTTTTTGGTCGGTTTTAGTTTGAAATTGTCGACCAATCAAGTAGGGTCTCCACCGCGTTGCTACGCGCATAATGGCGAGCATCTCCTTATCATATGTTGACTTATTTTGATAGGAGGGAGATAATGCCTTGCTAGTGTATGCAAGTGTTCGACCATCTTGCATGAGAATGACTCTAATTCTGACTCCAGATGTGTCGGCCTCAATAATGAAGGGTCGGTTGAAATCTGGTAGTGTTAGCACCGGCGTTGTCGTCATGGCTGCCTTAAGTTTGTCAAAGGCCGTGGAGGCTCTGTCCAACCATTGGAGGACATCTTTTTTCAGTAAGGAAGTAAGTGGTGCACTGATCTTTCCATAGTTTTTCACGAACTTGCGGTAGTAGCCTGTTAAACCTAGAAAGCCATATAGCAATTTTATTTTTCTCGGGGTCAGCCAATTTTGCATTGCTCCAATTTTGAAGGGGTCCACCATCACACCTTCCTCTGATATGATATGCCCAAGATATCCCAACTTTTGTTGAAGAAAGTAAAAATTTCTAGTGGCCGTTGTGTGTTCGAAAGGCGGTTTTCGGTATGACTTCTTTGTACACTCGTATTTGATAATACCCGGATCAAAGGTCCATCTTTGTGAAGATTTGTGCTCCCTTTCATATAACAATTCATCTAATACTGGAATAGGGTATTTATCCTTGATAGTTATGCCATTGAGAGCTCGGTAATCAACGCATATTCGCCATGTTCCGTCCTTCTTGTGTACAAGTAGCACCGGTGAAGAGTAGAGGTTGCAACTCTGCCGAATAACTCTTGTTTCGAGCATCTCTTTTATAATCCTTTCTATTTCATCCTTCTTGAAATGTAGATACTGATATGGCCAAGTATTTACTGAAGATTTGTCTGGAAGAATCGTTATACAATGATCATGCCGACGGGTAAGAGGTAGGTTGCACGGTTCGTCAAATATATTTGAAAATTCAGCAAGCAAAGGAAGTAGATTTGGATCTTCAAATTCTATTGGCTCTCCCTTAGTTTGCTGCTCAAGTTGTACCAAAAAGCCACTGCATGCTTTATGCAAAACATTCTCCATTTGTTGTATGCAAATCGTTGTTATGTCGCCCCCACGTTTCCCATGTAATGTCACCTGTTTCTCCTTACTGTAAAATTTCATAATTAGTTTCATAAAATTTCAGAAAATATCACCTAATGTCGTCAACCATTTAATTCTGAGCATGGCCTCATTATTGTTAAGAGGGAGAAAGAAGAAATATGCAATTATCTCTTGGTCCTTCAGCAATAGTTTCTCCTGCGGGCGCCTATGATCACAATTCAAAATCCGTCCGTCGGTGACCTGAACATCAAACCTGCAGCGATTCTCGATAGGTAATGATATCCAAACAGCAAGCTACTATTTAGGAAGTTTGTAGTACTGCCCGTGTCGATGAGAACAGTGATTGGTTATTGTTTGAGAAGGCCTCCAATTTTCATCGTTTGCGGGTTTGAGTAGCTAGCTAGTGTATGTACCGTAACTTCGGTCGGTTGTGGCTCTTCTTCTGCATCTTCTTCTTCATGTTCAAGGCTCTCTTTTGGATGTTCAATGACCTCTTCTTCTATCGGTTCAATCATAAGAAGTCCCCCTTTACTACAGCGATGCTCACGGCTCCACGGCTCGTCACAATGCCAACATAACCCCTTCGCATATCGCTCCCGAAGCTCTTCTCTTGTTAACCTCTTTAGTGTAGGGACTTGGTCGACAGTAGGGGGGGCTAAGGGCTTCAATATTACTGGTTGAGGAGAGACCCTAGTCCTCCGAGCTTCATGGTTCAATTGCTCCTCTTGATGTCATGCGAAAGAGATGGCTGCCATAAGCGTATACGGTTGTCGCGCTTTAACTTCTCCTCGGATCTCCGGCTTCAAGCCCTTAATGAAGGTCCACAATAGCTGTTTTTGAGACCAATTATGAGTTTGATTAGATAACCTTTCAAACCTAGTTTGGTACTCCTGAATGGTGGAGGTTTGTTGGATCTTTGCTAGTTGTTCGTCAATATTCTCGTAATCGGTTGGTCTGAAGCGAATCAGCAGTCCTTCTTTGAATTGTCACCATGAAAGGACTCCATAAGTATGTTCAAACCAGTCAAACCATTGTATAGCATCCCCTTCAAGATGTATAGTTGCAATTTTCACCATAGATACATCCGTGATTTTGTGGTACCGAAAATATCGCTCCACGCGCGAGATCCAATCAATCGGGTCTGCTTCTTCCCATCTAGGGAAGTCCACTCTCATGCATGGATAGTTGGGGTTGGTCATAGAGCTTCCCCTCTCTTGGAAGTCATATCTTTGGGGTTGGTGTGATTGGGCAAAGCTCTCTCCTTGATGTGATTTCTTCGGGCTTAGTGGTCGGCCCAATCTGAGTTCGGTAAAGAGCATCTGAATCTTATCCTCCATTCGCGCCTCCAAGGCTTTGAATTTAGCATTGATTACCTCCTTAGATGCCATAATATATGCCTCCAAATCTATGATGTTAAGATCTCTCTTTTGTTGTTAGGTTAAAGGCATGTATAGGTTGAGAGAAGTGATGGTCAAAATGGTTGGTGGATTGGTGGATGTAGGCTTGTTTTGTGGCAGTTTTGGGTGCAGTTTGAGGGTGTGGTTTAGTAGAGTTTTAAGGCTGTGGTTGAAAGTTTTGGATCTGTGGTAGATGGTAGCAAAGGTTTGACAGAAATCCGTGGAAGTTGCAGCAAGTATGTGCTGCCTTGTAAGAGTAGAATTATCGTCGAAGAAACAACGGTTTCTCGACGTAATTTCCACCAAAAACTTGAGAGAATTGAGGAGGGAATTGATAGCAAAATCACAGTTTATATGACAGCAAGGATATCTAATTTAATCAAGAAAATTTCGGCAGTATAACAGCAAGGAAATTGGTGCAAGTTGCAATTGCAGAATTATCGTCGAAAAATTTCAGCGGGTTACGATGAAAATTTGCAGCAACATAAAATCATTTTTAGAGATGAATTTCTTAATAGATCAATCTTAGATGGAAGCCAAGATGATCTATAAAGTGTATAAGAAATTTCATTCAAAAAAGATTGCAAATATATGGGTTAAGGCAACGATATGCAGTTGAAATTTTCTGCAGCATAGATTTTCAAGTGCAGCAGATTGGACATAAAAGATCAGTAGTTTATATTGAGAATTTTTCGATGAAACCAAAGGGAAATCTACTGTTAGGAAGTGTCAAAGATGTCATAAAAATTTCATAGAAATTTGAATAGAAAAAGCACAGTAGCAAGATCAAACAGATGGTGCTATGCGGCTTGAATTATGCAATTCAAGTGCAGCAGATTGGACATAAAAGATCAGTAGTTTATAATGAGAATTTTTTGATGAATCCAAAGGGAAATCTACTGTTAAGAAGTTTCAAAGATGTCATAAAAATTTCGTAGAAATTTGGATAGAAAAAGCACAGTAGCAAGATCAAACAGATGGTGCTATGCGGCTGGAATTCTGCAATGTATCTTTCGTCGTAGAGATGAAAACTTTGTGACGAAAAGTTTATGCAGCAATATAAGAACGATTTTTTTTTTTTGGATTTTCGAATAAGGATAACTAAATTGCAGCAGCAGTAAGGTAGGAAATCAGAACCTGTTGCAATTCACGGGGAGATCAAAGGATGATCCGTGGTGGTGGAGATGATGACGGAATTCGGTGACGATCTTTTAAGCAATTGTGGGAATTGCTTTGGATGGTTGTAGAGGGTTGATGGATGGCTGTGGAAGGGCAGCGAGATGCCAAGAACGCTGCTCTGATACCAGGTGTTAGAACCCTTGCAGATTCTAAACTTGGGGTTGATCTCTTTAGGGGATCGGCCTCCTTGGAACTCTATAGGGGTTCCTCCCTCCAAGTTGCTGCTCAAAGGCTGCAGAAAAGATTCATCTATTGCTTGTCAAAAGAGAAGGAATACATTTATAGGGCTTCTAAACCCTAACTCCTAATAGGACTCCTACTTAAGAATCTTACTTCTAACCAACTCCTAATAGGACTCCTAGTCAAGACTCCTATTCCCTTACAACTCCTAATTCTTCTCTAAGAAAACACCTCCTAACAGAATGTCCCTCTCAATTAGGACTCTCCTAGCTAGAGTCCTAACAGTTTTACATGAATGTCACTCTCAATTAGGACTCTCCAAGCTAGAGTCCTAACATGGATCTACCCATTCGGACCCTAATTGCTGTGGGAGGTGCAACCGCCCAAGCCAGGAGGTAGCACCGCTTGGGCTAAGTCTCCCAGGGAGACTGGGCGGTGCAATGTTAGAACCCTTGTAGGTTCTAAACTTGGGGTTGATCTCTTTAGGGGATCGGCCTCCTTGGAACTCTATAGGGGTTCCTCCCTCTAAGTTGCTGCTCAAAGGCTGCAGAAAAGATTCATCTATTGCTTAAGAAAAAAGAAGGAATACTGTTAGAACCCTTGCAGGTTCTAAACTTGGGGTTGATCTCTTTAGGGGATCGGCCTCCTTGGAACTCTATAGGGGTTCCTCCCTCCAAGTTGCTGCTCAAAGGCTGCAGAAAAGATTCATCTATTGCTTGAGAAAAGAGGAGGAATACATGACTATTTATAGGGCTTCTAAACCCTAACTCCTAATAGGACACCTACTTAAGACTCTTACTTCTAACCAACTCCTAATAGGACTCCTACTTAAGACTCCTATTCCCTTACAACTCCTAATTCTTCTCTAAGAAAAAGCCTCATACATGAATGTCCCTCTCAATTAGGACTCTCCTAACTAGACTAATAACAGAATGTCCCTCTCAATTAGGACTCTCCTAGCTAGAGTCTTAACAGAATGTCCCTCTCAATTAGGACTCTCCTAGCTAAAGTCCTAACAGTTTTACATGAATATCCCTTTCAATTAGGACTCTCCTAGCTAGAGTCCTAACAAACCCGCCCTCTTCAAATCAGCCTTGTCCTCGAGGCTGACGATTCATGAATTTTGGGAATTTGATCTTCAAGTCATCATAGTTCTCCAAAGTGGCATCTTCTGTTAGTAGGTTTGCCCACTGTATTAGCAATTCAGTAGTGGATCGTCGTCGTTGAGTCATAATCCGTCGATCAATAATGGCACTTGGCTGAGTCTGAAGTCCTCCTTGGGTAGTCATATTTGGTGGGTGGCTTTGGGCTATCTCCAAGCACCTATTTACAACTTCTGTCTGGCCGTCAGTTTGTGAGTGATATGCCATACTCCTTTTTCAATTTAGTACTCTTATAGTGTAATTCTTTTGAGTCCCAATTGTAATGAGCTACGGAGCTTGGTGCTTCCTCCAATTTTTTTATAATCTTATTTGTCTCTGAATCTTCCTGTCATTCCATCTTAATATCCTCAAGGAAGTCGCTGGCCGAAAGTGAAATGGCCAAAACTTCAGCTTGCTCGGGTAGCTGCGAAAGCGCATATGCAAGAACATTCTCTTTCTCCTTTTTGTAAGTTATTTCATAATCAAATCCAAGATGTTTTGTTGCCCAGTTTTGCTGCTCAGGGGATGATATATTTCGCTCCAAAAAGTACTTGAGGCTTTTATGGTCGGTTTTAATTTGAAATCGTCGACCAATCAAGTAGGGTCTCCACCTTGTTGCTGCGCACACAATGGCGAGCATCTCCTTATCATATGTTGACTTATTTTGATGGGAGAGAGATAATGCCTTACTAGTGTATACGAGTGGTCGACCATCTTGCATGAGAATGACTCCAATTCTGACTCCAGATGCGTCGGCCTTAATAACGGAGGGTTGGTTGAAATCTGGTAGTGTTAGCGCCGGCATCGTCGTTATGGCTGCCTTAAGTTTGTCGAAGGCAGTGGAGGCTGTGTCTGACCATTTGAAGACATCTTTTTCCAGTAAGGAAGTAAGTGGTGCACTAATCTTTCCATAGTTTTTCACGAACTTACGGTAGTAGCCTGTTAAACCCAAAAAGCCATGTAGCAATTTTATGTTCCTCGGGGTAGGCCAGTTTTGCATTGCTTCAATTTTGAAGGGGTCCACCGTCACACCTTCCTCTGATATGATATGCCTAAGATATTTCACCTTTTGTTGAAGAAAGTAAAAATTCGTAGTGGCCGTTGTGTGTTCGAAAGGCGGTTTTCGGTATGACTTCTTCATACACTCGTATTTGATAATACCCGGATCGAAGGTCCGGCTTTGTGAAGATTTGTGCTCCCTTTCATCTTGCAACTCATCTACTACTGGAATAGGGTATTTATCCTTGATGGTTATGCCATTGAGAGTTCGGTAATCAACATATAATCGCCAATTTTCCATCCTTCTTTCGTATGAGGAGCACCGGTGAAGAGTAGGGGCTACAACATAGCCGAATAACTCCTGTTTGGAGCATCTCTTTTACAATCCTTTCTATTTCATCCTTCTGGAGATGTGGATACTGATATGGCTGAGCATTTGCTGGAGATTGGCCTGGAAGAATCGTTATACAATGATCATGCCGACGGGTAAGAGGTAGGTTGCGTAGTTTGTCAAATATATCTGAAAATTCAGCAAGCAAAGGAAGTAGATTTGGATCTTCCAATTTTGTTGGCTGTCCCTTAGTTTGCTGCTCAAGTTGTACCAAAAAGCCACTGCATGCTTTATGCAAAACCTTCTTCATTTGTTGTGTGCAAATCATCGTTACTTCGCTCCCACGTTTCCCGTGCAGTATCACCTGTTTCTCCTTACTGTAAAATTTCATAATTAGTTTCATAAAATTCCAAGAAAGAAATATGCAATTATCTCTTGGTCCTGCAGCAATAGTTTCTCCTGCGGGCGCCTACGATCACACTTCAAAATCAGTCTGTCGGTGACCTTAACATCAAACCTGCAGCAATTCTCGATAGGTAATGCCATTCGAATAGCAACCTTACTGTTTAGGATATTATTAGTGCTGCCCGTGTCGATGAAAACAGTGATCAGTTGTTGTTTGAGAAGGCCTCCAACTTTCATCGTTTGTGGGTTTGAGTAGTTGGCTAGTGCATGTACCGTAACTTCGGTCGGTTGTGGCTCTTCTTCTGCATCTTCTTCTGCATCTTCTTCTTTATGTTCAATGCTCTCTTCTGGATATTCAATGACCTTTTCTTCTACTGGTTCAATGATAAAAAGTCTCCCTTTACTACAGCGATGCTCATGGCTCCACGGCTCGTCGCAATGCCAACATAACCCCTTCGCATATGGCTCCCGAAGCTCTTCTCTTGTTAACCTCTTTGGTGTAGGGACTTGGTCAATAGTAGGGGGGGCTGAGGGCTTCAATATTACTAGTTGAGGAGCGACCCTAGTCCTCCGAGCTTCATGGTTCAATTGCTCCTCTTGATGTCGTGCGAAAGAGATGGCTGCCATAAGCGTATACGGTTGTCGCGCTTTAACTTCTCCTCGGATCTCTGGCTTCAAGCCCTCAATGAAGGTCCTCAATAGCTGTTTTTGAGACCAATCATGAGTTTGATTAGATAACCTTTCAAACTGGTTTGGTACTCCTGTATGGTGGAAGTTTGTCGGATCTTTGCTAGTTGTCCATCAATATTCTCGTAATCGGTTAGTCTGAAGCGGATCAGCAATCCTTCTTTGAATTGTTGCCATGAAAGGACTCCATAAGTATGTTCAAACTAGTCAAACCACTGTATAGCATCCCCTTCAAGATGTATAGCTGCAATTTTCACCATAGATGCATCCGTGGTTTTGTGGTACTGAAAATATCGCTCCGCGCGCGAGATCCAACCTATCGGGTCTCCTTCCCATCTAGGGAATTCCACTCTCATGCATGGATAGTTGGGTTCAGTCATAGAGCCTCCTCTCCCTTGGAACTTATCTCTTCGAGCTTGGTGTGATTGGGCAAAGCTCTCTCCGTGATATGATTTTTTCGGGCTTAGTGGTCGGCCCAATCTGAGTTCCGTAAAGAGCGTCCGAATCTTATCCTCCAATCGTGCCTCCAAGGCTTCGAATTTAGCATTGATTACCTCCTTAGATGCCATAGTATATGCCTCCAAATCTATGATGTTAAGATCTCTCTTTTATTGTCAGGTTAAAGGCATGTATAGTTGAGAGAAGTGATGGTCGAAAGGATTGGTGGATCGATGGATTTAGGCTTATTTTGTGGCTGTTTTGGGTGCAGTTTGAGGGTGTGGTTTGGTGGAGTTTTAGGGCTATGAAAGAATGTTTTGGATCTATGGTAGATGGTAGCAAAGGTTTGATAGAAATCAGTGGAAGTTGCAGCAAGTATGTGCTGTCTTGTAAGAGTAGAATTATCGTCGAAGAAACAACGGTTTCTCGACGAAATTTCCACCAAAAACTTGAGAGAATTGAGGAGATAATTGATAGCAAAATCACAGTTTATATGACAGCAAGGATGTCTAATTTAATCAAGAAAATTTCGGTAGTATAACAGCAAGGAAATTGGTGCAAGTTGCGATTGCAGAATTCTCATTGAAAAATTTCAGCGGGTTACGTCAAAAATTTACAGTAAAATAAAATTATTTTTAGAGATGAATTTCTTAATAGATCAATCTTAGATGGAAGCCAAGATGATCTATGAAGTGTATAAGAAATTTAATTCAAAAAAGATTGTAAATAGATGGGTTAAGGCAACAATATGCGGCTGAAATTTTCTGCAGCACAGATTTTTAGGTATAGCAGATTGGACGTAAAAGATCAGTGGTTTATATTGAGAATTTTTTGATGAAACTAAAGGGAAATCCACTGTTAGGAAGTGTCAAAGCTATCATAAAAATTTCGTAGAGATTTGGATAGAAACAATATAGTATCAAGATCAAACAAACAATGCTATGCGGCTGAAATTTTACGGTGCAGATTTTCAAGTATAGCAGATTTGACGTAAAAGATCAATGGTTTATATTGAGAATTTTTTGAAAAAACCAAAGGGAAATCTGCTGTTAGGAAGTGTCAAAGATGTCATAAAAATTTCATAGAAATTTTAATAGAAAAAGCATAGTAGCAAGATCAAAAAGATGGTACTATGCGGCTGGAATTCTGCAATATATCTTTCGTCGTAGAGATGAAAACTTTGTGACGAAAGGTTTATACAGCAATATAGGAACAGTTTTTTTTTTTGAGTTTTCGAATAAGGATAACTAAATTACAGCAGTAGTAAGGTAGGAAACCAGAACCTGTTGCAATTCACGGGGAGATCAAAGGAAGATCCGCGGTCGTGGAGATGATGGCGGAATTCGGCGACGATCTTTTAAGCAATTGTGGGAATTGCTTTGGGCGGTTGTGGAGGGCTGATGGATGGCAGTGGAAGGGCAGCGAGATGCCAAGAACGTTGCTCTGATACTAGGTGTTAGAACCCTTGCAGGTTCTAAACTTGGGGTTGATCTCTTTAGGGGATCGGCCTCCTTGGAACTCTATAGGGGTTCCTCCCTCCAAGTTGCTGCTCAAAAGCTGCAGAAAAGATTCATCTATTGCTTGAGAAAAGAGCAGGAATACATGGCTATTTATAGGGCTTCTAAACCCTAACTCCTAATAGGACTCCTACTTAAGACTCTTACTTCTAACCAACTCCTAATATGACTCCTACTCAAGACTCATATTCCCTTACAACTCCTAATTCTTCTCTAAGAAAAAGCCTCATACATGAATGTCCCTCTCAATTAGGACTCTCCTAACTAGACTCCTAACAGAATGTCCCTCTCAATTAGGACTCTCCTAGCTAAAGTCCTAACAGAATGTCCCTCTTAATTAGGACTCTCCTAGCTAAAGTCCTAACAGTTTTACATGAATGTCCCTCTCAATTAGGACTCTCCTAGCTAGAGTCCTAACAAATACATGACTATTTATAGGGCTTCTAAACCCTAACTCCTAATAGGACTCCTACTTAAGACTCTTACTTCTAACCAACTGCTAATATGACTCATACTCAAGACTCCTATTCCCTTACAACTCCTAATTCTTCTCTAAGACAAAACCTCCTAACAGAATGTCCCTTTCAATTAGGACTCTCCTAGTTAGAGTCCTAACAGAGTGTCCCTTTCAATTAGGACTCTCCTAGCTAGAGTCTGTTAGAACCCTTGCAGATTCTAAACTTCGGGTTGATCTCTTTAGGGGATCGGCCTCCTTGGAACTCTATAGGGGTTCCTCCCTCCAAGTTGCTGCTCAAAGGCTGCAGAAAAGATTCATCTATTGCTTGAGAAAAGAGAAGGAAGACAAGACTATTTATAGGGCTTCTAAACCCTAACTCCTAATAGGACTCCTACTTAAGACTCTTACTTCTAACCAACTCCTAATATGACTCATACTCAAGACTCATATTCCCTTACAACTCCTAATTCTTCTCTAAGACAAAACCTCCTAACAGAATGTCCCTTTCAATTAGAACTCTCCTAGTTAGAGTCCTAACAGAGTGTCCCTCTCAATTAGGACTCTCCTAGCTAGAGTCTGTTAGAACCCTTGCAGATTCTAAACTTGGGGTTGATCTCTTTAGGGGATCGGCCTCCTTGGAACTCTATAGGGGTTCCTCCCTCCAAGTTGCTGCTCAAAGGCTGCAGAAAAGATTCATCTATTGCTTGAGAAAAGAGCAGGAATACATGGCTATTTATAGGGCTTCTAAACCCTAACTCCTAATAGGACTCCTACTTAAGACTCTTACTTCTAACCAACTCCTAATAGGACTCCTACTCAAGACTCCTATTCCCTTACAACTCCTAATTCTTCTCTAAGAAAAAACCTCCTACATGAATGTCCCTCTCAATTAGGACTCTCCTAACTAGAGTCCTAACAAAATTTTCCTCTCAATTAGGACTCTCCTAGCTAGAGTTCTAACAGAATGTCCCTCTCAATTAGGACTCTCCTAGCTAAAGTCCTAACAGTTTTACATGAATGTCCCTCTCAATTAGGACTCTCCTAGCTAGAGTCCTAACAAACCCGCCCTCTTCAAATCAGCCTTGTCCTCGAGGCTAACGATTCATGAATTTTGGGAATTTGATCTTTAAGTCATCATAGTTCTCCAAAGTGGCATCTTTTTTTAGTAGGTTTGCCCACTGTATTAGCAATTCAGTAGTGGATCGTCGTCGTCGAGTCATAATCCGTCGATCAATAATGGCACTTGGCAGAGTCTGAAGTCCTCCTTGGGTAGTCATATTTGGTGGGTGGCTTTGGGCTATCTCCGAGCACTTATTTACAACTTCTGTCTGGCCGTCGGATTGTGAGTGATATGCCATACTCCTTTTCAATTTAGTACTCTTATAGTGTAATTCTTTTGAGTCCCAATTGTAATGAGCTACGGAGCTTGGTGCTTCCTCCAATTTTTTTATAATCTTATTAGTCTCTGAATCTTCCTGCCATTCCAGCTGGTCGGAAGTGAAATGACCAAAACTTCAGCTTGCTCGGGTAGCTACGAAAGCGCATCTGCAAGAACATTCTCTTTCCCCTTTTTGTAAGTTATTTCATAATCAAATCCAAGAAGTTTTGTTACCCAGTTTTGCTGCTCAGGGGATGATATCTTTCGCTCCAAAAAGAACTTGAGGCTTTTATGGTCGGTTTTAATTTGAAATCGTCGACCAATCAAGTAGGGTCTCCACCTCGTTGCTGCGCGCACAATGGCGAGCATCTCCTTATCATATGTTGACTTATTTTGATGGGAGGGAGATAATGCCTTGCTAGTGTATGCGAGTGGTCGACCATCTTGCATGAGAATTGCTCCAATTCCGACTCCAGATGCGTCGGCCTCAATAATGAAGGGTCGGTTGAAATCTGGTAGTGTTAGCACCGGCGTCGTCATCATGACTGCCTTAAGTTTGTCGAAGGCAACGGAGGCTCTGTCCGACCATTAGAAGACATCTTTTTTCAGAAAGGAAGTAAGTGGTGCACTGATCTCTCCATAGTTTTTCACGAATTTGCAATAGTAGCCTGTTAAACCCAGAAAGCCTTGTAGCAATTTTATGTTCCTCGGGGTCAGCCAATTTTGCATTGCTCCAATTTTGCAGGGGTCTACAGCCACACC
Source organism: Musa acuminata AAA Group (assembly GCF_036884655.1). Classification (NCBI taxonomy): domain Eukaryota; kingdom Viridiplantae; phylum Streptophyta; class Magnoliopsida; order Zingiberales; family Musaceae; genus Musa; species Musa acuminata. The sequence goes on from NC_088340.1 coordinate 23,090,693, forward strand.
TTCCTCTGATATGATATGCCCAATATATTCCACCTTCTTTTGAAGAAAGCAAAATTCATAGTGGTTATTGTGTGTTCAAAAGGTAGTTTTCGGTATGTCTTCTTCGCATACTCGTATTTGATGATACCTGGATCGAAGGTCCAGCTTTCTGAAGATTTTTGCTCCTTTTCATCTTGCAACTAATCTACTATTGGAATAGGGCATTTATCCTTGATGGTTATGCCATTGAGAGTTCGGTAATCAACATATAATCGCCATATTCCATCCTTCTTTCGTATGAGGAGCACCGGTGAAGAGTAGGGGCTACAACATGGCCGAATAACTCTTGTTTTGAGCATCTCTTTTACAATCCTTTCTATTTCATCCTTCTGGAGATGTGGATACTGATATGGCTGAGCATTTGCTGGAGATTGGCCTGGAAGAATCGTTATACAATGATCATGCCGACGGGTAAGAGGTAGGTTGTGTAGTTCGTCAAATATATCTGAAAATTCAGTAAGCAAAGGAAGTAGATTTGGATCTTCCAATTTTGTTGGCTCTCCCTTAGTTTGCTTCTCAAGTTGTACCAAAAAGCCACTGCATGCTTTATGCAAAACCTTCTTCATTTGTTGTGTGCAAATCATCGTTACGTCGCCCGCACGTTTCTCGTGCAGTATCACCTGTTTCTTCTTACTGTAAAATTTCATAATTAGTTTCATAAAATTCTAAGAAAAATCACCTAATGTTGTCAACCATTTAATTTTGAGCATGGCCTCATGATCATCAAGAGGGAGAAGGAAGAAATATGCAATTATCTCTTGGTCCTGCAGCAATAGTTTCTCCTGCAGGCGCCTACGATCACACTTCAAAATCCGTCTGTCGGTGACCTTAACATCAAACCTGCAACGATTCTCGATAGGTAATGCCATTCGAATAGGAACCTTACTATTTAGGATATTATTAGCGCTGCCCGTGTCGATGAAAACAGTGATCAGTTGTTGTTTGAGAAGGCCTCCAACTTTCATCATTTGTGGGTTTGAGTAGCCGGCTAGTGCATGTACCGTAACTTCGGTCGGTTGTGGCTCTTCTTCTGCATCTTCTTCTTTATGTTCAATGCTCTCTTCTGGATGTTCAATGACCTCTTCTTCTACTGGTTCAATGATAAAAAGTCTCCCTTTACTACAGCGATGCTCATGGCTCCACGGCTCGTCGTAATGCCAACATAACCCCTTCGCAGATCGCTCTTGAAGCTCTTCTCTTGTCAACCTTTTTGGTGCAGGGACTCGGTCAACAGTAGGGGGGGCTAAGGGCTTCAATATTACTGGTTGAGGAGTGACCCTAGTCCTTCGAGCTTCATGGTTCAATTGCTCCTCTTGATATCGTGCGAAAGAGTTGGCTGCCATAAGCGTGTACGGTTGTCGCGCTTTAACTTCTCCTCGGATCTCCGGCTTCAAGCCCTCAATAAAGGTCCTCAATAGCTGTTTTTGAGACCAATCAAGAGTTTGATTAGAGAACCTTTCAAACCTAGTTTGGTATTCCTGAATGGTGGAGGTTTGTCGGATCTTTGCTAGTTGTCCGTCAATATTCTCGTAATCGGTTGGTCTGAAGTGGATCAACAGTCCTTCTTTGAATTATTTCCATGAAAGGACTCCATAAGTATGTTCAAACTAGTCAAACCACTGTATAGCATCCCCTTCAAGATGTATAGCTACAATTTTCACCATAGATGCATCCGCGATTTTATGGTACCGAAAATATCGCTCCGCGTGCAAGATCCAACCAATCGGGTCTCCTTCTTCCCATCTAGGGAAGTCCACCCTTATGCGTGGATAGTTGGGATCGATCATAGAGCCTCCCCTCCCTTGGAACTCATCTCTTCGGGCCTGGTGCGATTGGGCAAAGCTCTCTCCGTGATATGATTTTTTCGGGCTTAGTAGTCGGCCCAATCTGAGTTCGGTAAAGAGCGTCCGAATCTTATCCTCCATTCGCGCCTCCAAGGCTTCGAATTTAGCATCGATTGCCTCCTTAGATGCCATAGTATATGCCTCTAAATCTATGATGTTAAGATCTCTCTTTTGTTGTCAGGTTAAAGGCATGTATAGGTTGAGAGAAGTGATGGTCGAAAGGGTTGGTGGATCGGTGGATGTAGGCTACGATTTAGGCTTGTTTTGTGGCTGTTTTGGGTGCAGTTTGAGGGTGTGGTTTGGTGGAGTTTTTGGGCTGTGGATGAAAGTTTTGGATCTGTGGTAGATGACAGCAAAGGTTTGAGAGAAATCAGTGGAAGTTGCAGCAAGTATGTGCTGTCTTGTAAGAGCAGAATTGTCGTCGAAGAAACAGCAGTTTCTCGACGTAATTTCCACCAAAAACTTGAGAGAATTGAGGAGGGAATTGATAGCAAAATCACAGTTTTTATGATAGCAAGGATGACAAATTTAATCAAGAAAATTTTGGAAGTATAACAGCAAGGAAATTGGTGCAAGTTGCGATAGCAGAATTCTCGTCGAAAAATTTCCGTAGTTTACGATGAAAATTTATATCAACACAAAAATCATTTTAGAGATGAATTCCTCAATAGGTCAATCTTAGATGGAATCCAAGATGATCTATAAAGTGTATAAGAAATTTTATTCAAAAAAGATTGCAAATAGATGGGTTAAGGCAACAATATGCGGCTGAAATTTTCTGCACCATAGATTTTTAAGTATAGCAGATTGAACATAAAAGATCAGAAGTTTATATTGAGAATTTTTTGATGAAACCAAAGGGAAATCCACTATTAGGAAGTGTCAAAGCTATCATAAAAATTTCGTAGAGATTTGGATAGAAACAATGTAGTATCAAGATCAAACAATTAGTGCTATGCGGCTGAAATTTTATGGTGCAGATTTTCAAGTATAGCAGATTAGATGTAAAATATCAATGGTTTATATTGAGAATTTTTTGACAAAACCAAAGGGAAATCAGCTGTTAGGAAGTGTCAAAGATGTCATAAAATTTTGTGGAGATTTGGATAGAAAAAACATAGTAGCAAGATCAAATAGACAGTGCTATACGGTTGGAATTCTGCAATGTATCTTTCGTCGTAGAGATGAAAACTTTATGACGAAAAGTTTATGCAGCAATATAGGAATAAATTTTTTGGGATTTTTAAATAAAGATAACTAAATTGCAGCAGTAGTAAGGTAGAAAACCAAAACCTGTTGCAATTCATGGGGAGATCAAAGGATGATCCGTGGTGGTGGAGATGATTGCGGAATTCGGCGATGATCTTTTAAGCAATTGTGAGAATTGCTTTGGGTGATTGTGGAGGGTTGATGGATGGCTGTGGAAGGGCAGCGAGATGCCAAGAACGCTGCTCTGATACCAGGTGTTAGAACCCTTGCAAATTCTAAACTTGGGGTTGATCTCTTTAGGGGATCGGCCTCCTTGGAACTCTATAGGGGTTCCTCCCTCCAAGTTGCTGCTCAAAGGCTGCAAAAAAGATTTTTTTTTTGGTAAGTAAAAGTAAATTGATTATGTGTAAAGTTTCTACAAATAGCTTTATCTATACAAGTCATAGACAAAGCCAAGTAACTCATAAAGTGCGAATGCGATAGTTATGACTACACATGCTATAGACTATAACTACCTGTGGGTACATTATTTGGTATCATTCCCAAGATCTTTAGCTAATAGCAAAATTAAATTTGATAAAAATATCTTTTTCTCTTCGGGTGAAGTGCTCGGTTTTGAGATCATGCTCCATATAGGATCTTGAGTCTCTAATAATCTCTTTCAAGAGCTGAGCATTGTTTGTGTGTTGACATTCAAAGATTCTATTACATCTCTCCTTCCACATCCACCAAATAGCATATCTGAAAGTAACCTTTGCCAGTTGTGTAAGAGGCCCTTTTCTTGAGAAACATTGCATAAGGTCGCCTAGTTCTTGGTGCAAGTTTGGTTGCGGCAGTCTATTGAGTTCAAATCGCTGGAGAATCTCCTTCCATATCCATTTTGTAGAATCACAAGCAAAATAGAGGTGGTCAACAGTTTCTTTTTATTGCAAACAAAGGGAGCATCGGTTACTTTCATGCTCCCTTTGTATGCAACAAGAAGAAACTGTTGACCACCTCTATTTTGCTTATGATTATACAAAATGGATATGGAAGGAGATTCTCCAGCGATTTGAACTCAATAGACTGCCGCAACCAAACTTGCACCAAGAACTAAGTGACCTCATGCAATGTTTCTCAAGAAAAGGGCCTCTAACACAACTAGCAAAGGTTACTTTCAGATGCGCTATTTGGTGGATGTGGAAGGAGAGATGTAACAGAATATTTGAATGCCAACACACAAACAATGCTCAATTATTGAAAGAGATTATTAGAGACTCAAGATCCTGTATGGAGCAAGATCTCAAAACGGAGCACTTTACCCAAAGAGAAAAAGATATTTTTATCAAATTTAATTTTGCTATTAGCTAAAGATCTTGGGAATGATGCCAAATTATGTACCCACAGGTAGTCTACAGCATGTGTAGTCATAACTATCGCATTCGCACTCTATAAGTTACTTGGCTTTGTGTATGACTTGTATAGATAAAGCTATTTGTAGAAACTTTACACATAATCAATTTACTTTTACTTACCAAAAAAAAAGGGAGCATCGGTTAACATGATAGATACCTCTTCTTTTCATATTGTCTATTGTAGGTAGTTTATTGAGAAGGGCCTGCCATGTATATAAGGAGTGTCTTTGTGATCCCGGTCGATCCCATGTCCAACTGCTTGGGACCCACTTGTTATTTCTTTGCCTAATTTGATTCCATGCGGATGTGGCACTAAATTTGCCATTGTCATGAGGTCAAATAAGTATATCTGAAGAGTTGTTCCTGATTGGAATAGCTATGATAGTCGGCCAAAGTGATAATATTTCGGGAGAAATAGGATTAGGGAGACACCAGGTGCCGTTAGCAATGAACTCGGAAACCTTCCAATCTTTTGGAGCCCCAAGATCTTTTCGTATTTTGTCGTCATATAATTGAAATATACTCTTCCCATTCACCCAAGGATCGTACCACATATTAGTATTAGTTCCAAAAGAGATTGCATAAGAAATATGTTTGATTAGCCAATTCCTTGCCTTTAAAATTCCTTTCCAAGCTGCAGAGTGGTATGTTCTTGTTGAAATTTCCCAGATTGATTCCTTTGAAAGATACCTAGCAGAAACCCATTGTGACCATAAGGAACATTTGTTTTGCAAAAGATCCCACAATTGTTGTACCAGGCATGCTTGATTCCAATCTCTAGTATTTCTCAAGTTTAGCCCCCCTTCATCTTTCGGTTTGCAAATTCTATCCCAATTTTTTTTTTTTTGGTAAGTAAAAGTAAATTGATTATGTGTAAAGTTTCTACAAATAGCTTTATCTATACAAGTCATAGACAAAGCCAAGTAACTCATAAAGTGCGAATGCGATAGTTATGACTACACATGCTGTAGACTATAACTACCTGTGGGTACATTATTTGGTATCATTCCCAAAATCTTTAGCTAATAGCAAAATTAAATTTGATAAAAATATCTTTTTCTCTTCGGGTGAAGTGCTCAGTTTTGAGATCATGCTCCATACAGGATCTTGAGTCTCTAATAATCTTTTTCAAGAGCTGAGCATTGTTTGTGTGTTGACATTCAAAGATTCTATTACATCTCTCCTACCACAGCCACCAAATAGTGCATCTGAAAGTAACCTTTGCCAGTTGTGTAAGAGGCCCTTTTCTTGAGAAACATTGCATAAGGTCGCCTAGTTCTTGGTGCAAGTTTGGTTGCGGCAGTCTATTGAGTTCAAATCGCTAGAGAATCTCCTTCCATATCCATTTTGTATAATCACAAGCAAAATAGAGGTGGTCAACAGTTTCTTCTTGTTGCAAACAAAGGGAGCATCGGTTAACATGATAGATACCTCTTCTTTTCATATTGTCTATTGTAGGTAATTTATTGTGAAGGGCCTGCCATGTACATAAGGAGTGTCTTTGTGATCGCGATCGATCCTACGTCCAACTGCTTGGGACCCACTTGTTATTTCTTTGCCTAATTTGATTCCATGCGGATATGGCACTAAATTTGCCATTGTCATGAGGCCAAATAAGTATATCTGAAGAGTTGTTCCTGATTGGAATAGCTATGATAGTTGGCCAAAGTGATAACATTTCGGGAGAAATAGGATTAGGGAGATACCAGGTGCCATTAGCAATGAACTTGGAAACCTTCCAATCTTTGGGAGCCCCAAGATCTTTTCGTATTCTGTCGCCATATAATTGAAATATACTCTTCCCATTCACCCAAGGATCGTACCACATATTAGTACTAGTTCCAGAAGAGATTGCATAAGAAATATGTTTGATTAGCAAATTCCTTGCCTTTAAAATTTCTTTCCAAGCTGCAGAGTGGTATGTTCTTGTTAAAATTTCCCAGATTAATTCCTTTGAAACATACCTAGCAGAAACCCATTGTGACCATAGGGAACATTTGTTTTGCAAAAGATCCCACAATTGTTGTACCAGGCATGCTTGATTCCAATCTCTAGTATTTCTCAAGTTTAGCCCCCCTTCATCTTTCGGTTTGCAATATCCCAATTTACCATATGCATTGTCTTATCATTTGTGTCATTCCAGAAAAAGTTCATTAATAACCGTTCAATATCTTGGAGAAGTCCAGCAGGTAGAAGAAATGCATTACACCAATATATAGAGTAGGAGTGCAATACAGAACGGGTGAGTTCGAGTCGTCCTGCTATTTATAGAAGCCTATTTTTCCAAGAAGAAATTCTATTCTTTATTTTTTGCAGGATAGGCTGACAGTGGGTTTTGTGAATGCTTATGGATATGAGCGGGAGACCCAAATAAGGAACTAGCAGGCTTCCCTCACTAACCCTCAAAGTTTGTGCAATAAAGACCTTATCCTCAACGTAAGGGCTCATATATACTTTATTTTTTTTTTGTAAGTAAAAGTAAATTGATTATGTGTAAAGTTTCTACAAATAGCTTTATCTATACAAGTCATAGACAAAGCCAAGTAACTTATAGAGTGCGAATGCGATAGTTATGACTACACATGCTGTAGACTATAACTCATAATTATAATCAATATAGAAAATATTTATCCAGATATATCAAAACTACCTGTGGGTACATAATTTGGCATCATTCCCAAGATCTTTAGCTAATAGCAAAATTAAATTTGATAAAAATATCTTTTTCTCTTTGGGTAAAGTGCTCCGTTTTGAGATTTTGCTCCATACAGGATCTTGAGTCTCTAATAATCTCTTTCAATAATTGAGCATTGTTTGTGTGTTGGCATTCAAATATTCTGTTACATCTCTCCTTCCACATCCACCAAATAGCGCATCTGAAAGTAACCTTTGCCAGTTGTGTAAGAGGCCCTTTTCTTGAGAAACATTGCATGAGGTCGCTTAGTTCTTAGTGCAAGTTTGGTTGCGGCAGTCTATTGAGTTCAAATCGCTAGAGAATCTCCTTCCATATCCATTTTGTATAATCACAAGCAAAATAGAGGTGGTCAACAGTTTCTTCTTGTTGCATACAAAGGGAGCATCGGTTAACATGATAGATACCTCTTCTTTTCATATTGTCTATTGTCGGTAGTTTGTTGAGAAGAGTCTGCCATTTACATAAGGAATGTCTTTGTGATCCCGGTCGATCCCATGTCCAACTGCTTGGGACCCACTTGTTATTTCTTTGCCTAATTTGATTCCATGCGGATGTGGCACTAAATTTGCCATTGTCATGAGGCCAAATAAGTATATCTGAAGTCCAGAAACCATACCAAAGTCATTCATAATAGTAGCCAGGTTCTTTACTGAAGTTGGATCATTTTGGAGAAAGATAAGTAAATCATCTGCAAATGTTATATGTGATATATGAATAGAGCCAGCATTGGGTACCTTAATGCTGCCATTTAAGATTGCATGTTCCAACATACAGCTAAGTCCTTCCATCGCAATAGTAAAGAGATACAGAGAGAGTGGATCACCTTATCGGATGCCATTCGTGCTCCCAAAAAAACCGATAGGTGAGCCATTAAAGAGTATCGAAAAGTTTGGAGTTTCCAGGCAAGATTGAATCCAATTAACCCATTGCTGTGGGAAGTTCATATCGAGGAGCATCTTATAGATAAATTTCCTATTAACTGAATCAAAGGCTTTCTGTAAATCAGTTTTAAAATATATTTTTGTCCCTCTTGCTTTTGAATGCAAATCTTTGACCAAGTCATTAGCAAGCAAAATGTTATGATGTATACTTCTATTGCTTGAGAAAAGATTCATCTATTACTTGAGAAAAGAGGAGGAATAGATGGCTATTTATAGGGCTTCTAAACCCTAACTCCTAATAGAACTCCTACTTAAGACTCTTACTTCTAACCAACTCCTAATAGGACTGCTACTCAAGACTCCTATTCCCTTACAACTCCTAATTCTTCTCTAAGAAAAAACCTCATACATGAATGTCCCTCTCAATTAGGACTCTCCTAGCTAAAGTCCTAACAGTTTTACATGAATGTCCCTCTCAATTAGGACTCTCCTAGCTAGAGTCCTAACAGAGTCCTAACAGAATGTCCCTCTCAATTAGGACTCTCCTAGCTAGAGTCCTAACAGACCCGCCCTCTTCAAATCAGTCTTGTCCTCAAGGCTGAGATTCCATGAACTCAGGGAACCGGGTCTTCAGCTCCTCATATAGTTCCCATGTGGCGTCTTCAAGTGGTAGATTATTCCAATGCACTAGTACTTCAGTAGAGGGATGTCGGCGACGCATCACGATCCTGCGATCGAGGATGGCCTGTGGTTGGGCTTGAATAACTCCATCCTCAGTTGTGTTGGGCAGTTGGATCTGGGGTGACTCGTGTTCTCCCAACTTGGGCTTTAGGCATGATACATGGAAGACTGGGTGAATTTTGGCATCTTCAGGTAATTTAAGTTTGTATGCCACGGCTCCAATACGCTCTGTGATCTGATAGGGCCTATAAAAATGTGGGGATAGCTTCATGGAGGCTTGAGTGTTGATAGAGAGTTGCTTATATGGTTGTAGGCGAAGATAAACTCAATCTCCCACTGAAAATTCTCTTTCACTTCGTCGTGTGTCGGCTTGCTGCTTCATTCTGGCTTGAGCGGTAGAGAGATTATCTTTTAAGGCCAGATCTAGGGCGACTACTGTAGCGGCGACGACACTGTAGCGGCGGCCAGATCTAGGGCGACCACTGCAGCGGCGACGACACTGTAGCGGCGGCCAGATCTAGGGTGACCACTGTAGCGGCGGCCAGATCTCCCTAGGGCGATCTGACTCCTGCAGCATCGGCTTTCTCCCACGGGCGACGGGCGACGACACTGTAGCGGCGATCTGATTTCTTGCAGCGTCGGCTGTTTCCCAAGGGCGACGGTACTGTAGCGGTGGCAATGACACTGTAGCAGCGACGGTACTGTAGCGACGACGACACTGTAGCGGCGACGAGATCTCCCTAGGGCGATCTGACTCCTGCAGCGTTGGCTTTCTCCCACGTCTGATATACTGTGACGGTGGCTTTTCCCTATGGAGACGATTCTATAGCCACGACCAAAAGAGGGATCAAACATGGCAGCGACGGCCCCTAGGGCTGGGGACGGTGGCGGGAGGGTTGATACGATGGTAAGACTCCCTACCGTTACCCCTCAATTGGCTCCTCCTCTATATCCTCTCCAGAGAGAAACTCCTTCGACGAAACAGCATCAAAGTAGGTCGCGATCTAGATCGCAGCAGCCTGCCCTCATTTCCAGTGACCCTAGGCCTTGGACTAGCCTCTTCAAGGCTCCGGTTGGAAGTCCAGATCTAAGCTTGGAATTCTTTACTCTAGAAGTTCAGGCTGATAAGAAGATTGCTGTATATGAGACATGGTCTATGGCGATTGTTGGCTATGTGGTAGGTCTCAAAACATCTTATTTCCCACTATCATCATTTATCAAAACTCGATGGGGAATATCGTCATTTGATCTTCATATGCTGGAGAACGGATTCTTTGTTTGCAAGCTATACTCTGAAGAAGATTTACAACGGGTCCTCGAAGGATTCTGGACTATTCGCGGCCATCCAATGATTCTACGACGCTGGTCTCCTGATGTCCGTTTGGAGTTAGATAGCCTACAGTCTATTCCATTATGGGTATCCTTTCAAGGTCTTCCTTTACATCTTTGGAGTCGATGTTTTATTGCAAAGTTATGCAGCACTCTGGGACAGCCACTCTACATTGACAAAGCAACAGCTGCTCAGACGAGATTAGCATTTGCACGAGCATGTGTATTGGTTTCTTCTGACGAATATCTTCCAAATGAGGTTTTCTATCGTGATCTTGACGGGAACACTCGGAAGGTACATGTCTCATATTCCTGGAAGCCACAACGATGTCAGCATTGCTTATCTTTTGGTCATGCAAATGGAGCTTGTTAGCAAACCCCAAAACAAATCACAATGGTCTATCGACCACGTCAAGCACCTCAGCAACAAAGCGAGTCTTCTCTAATGGCAGTAGCACCGATGGTGGCGAAGACTATTGAGCATTCCGACTCGCAAGGACAGCACCGCAGACAGAAGGATAAATCCAAAACTATATCTCTTCCTATAATGTCGGAGCCTTCCACAACAGAGGTTTCCCTTGGTACTAGTGGACAGGAGAAACATAAGTCAGGAACTTCATCTCTTCCAATATCATTGGATCCGTCCACAATAACTCAACAAACTCAGGCCCAAACAAATCTCGCCAGCAAGGATATTCTTCCTCAACAAACTCAGGCCACAACAAACATCGTCAACAAAGATATTCTGTCTCAACAAACTCATACCCCAACAAACCTCTCTAGCCAGGCTACTCCAACAAGTACTATCCAGGATATTGTGCTGCAACAATCTTATCGTGCTTCAACAAACCCTGCCAATCAAGACCACATGATTCAAGGTATTTTAAAGTTTAAAAATCTGCAAGCTATAGATGAAGTGGATAAATATAGGAATAAAGCCATAAAAGGTAAGGATATTGTGCGGGAGGAAAATATAAAACCGAAGGATAAGAAAAAGGATGGTACAGCCCATCCAAAGTCGTAAGATGAATACCTTTTCATTTCTTTATTACTGATGAAGATAACATGTTGGAATGTTCGCGGACTTAATAAGCCAGAGAAATGTCGGGAGCTCAACAGAATAATCAAGTCTGCCGCATGTGATATTGTTATTCTAGTAGAAACGAAAATTAAACAATCGTGCGTTCAAGCTCAAAAGAATTTAATATGGCCGGACGTAGAACTGTTTACCAATGACTCAAATGAAACTTTTGGTAGAATATGGGTCTTATGGCATCCTAACTCTATTAATGCTTGGTTTATTTTTGCTACTGATCAATTCATTCATCTTAAGGTAGAGGACAAAAAGAATGGCTGTCAATTCAATTTCATTGGTATATATGCTTCAAATAGTATGCAAGAAAGAAATACTCTTTGGTTTGACCTGACTAATATTACAAATGGCTGTCTCAATGTACCTTGGATTGTTCTTGGAGACTTTAATACTGTTCGGTACACAAATGAAAAAGAGGGGGGTAGACAACTTTCAGAAAGCCAGCTTCAAAGTTTTAATGATTACATTGACACTGCAGCTTTGTTTGATATGAAATCTGTGGGTAATTGGCTCTCCTGGAGTAATCAAGGTGCAGCTAACAGAAAAATAATGGCTCGACTTGATAGGTGTTTGATTAATCATGAATGGTTAACAATTTACCCAGATTCACTTCTTGAGTATGGTGCTCCTTTGTTTTCTGACCATTCTTTAATGTATATACACGCAGACAAAGCGACACCAAGAGGCAAGAAACCGTTTAGATTCTTTAACATGTGGAGTACTCATCCTCAATTTCTTGATGTTATCAGATCTGCTTGGAATGTTAATGTGCATGGATCCCCCCCTTACATCTTATGTCAAAAGCTCAAAGCCTGTAATGCAGCACTAAATGAGTGGAATACAAATACCTTTGACAATATTACCACCACAGTTCAATTTTGCAGGAAGGAACTAATGTCATTGCAACATGAGCTGCAACTTCAGCCAAATGATGAGAATATTATCTACAAAGAGACAGAAGCTAGAAATAACTTCATGCAAGCCTTAAAACAGGAGGAAAGTTTTGCAAAGCAGAAGTCTCGACAGCATTGGCTTACACTAGGAGATTCCAATACTAAATTTTTCTATGCTTCAATTGCTACTCGAAGGGCTGTTAACCGTATCAGCAAATGCAGAGACAAAGATGATAATCTTATTGAGAATTTAGATGAGGTTAAAGCACACACAGAGCAATTTTTTTATTTCTTACTCAATCAAGCTGGGAAAACTAATAACATTCATGTGGAGCTGACTAGAAAACTTGATTCGGAAGTTATTTCAATCCTCAATGCCCCAATTACAGACGACAAAATTGTATGTGTTGTCTTTAAGTCACCAAAGCACAAAAGCCCAGGTCCAGATGGATTTCCAGCTGAATTTTACCAAACTGCTTGGTCTATTATTGGAAATGATGTGATCAAGGCTTGCCAACATTTTTTCTCTTCAGGTCAAATTCTTAGAGAGATGAATTGTCCTTTTATTTCTTTAATCCCGAAGAATGCAGGGGCAGATTCACTAGAGAACTATCGACCCATATCATTATGCAACTTTATTTACAAGATCATCTCCAAAGTATTGGCAAATAGAATGCAAAAGGTAATACACAAGATCATTAGCCCAAATCAAGCTGCTTTCATCAAAGGGAGAAGTATACATCATAACATTTTGCTTGCTAATGACTTGGTCAAAGATTTGCATTCAAAAGCAATAGGGACAAAAATATGTTTTAAAGCTGATTTACGGAAAGCCTTTGATTTAGTTAATAGGAAATTTATCTATAACATGCTCCTCGATATGAACTTCCCACAGCAATGGGTTAATTGGATTCAATCTTGCCTAGAAACTCCAAAGTATTCGATACTCTTTAATGGCTCACCTATTGGTTTTTTTGGGAGCACGAATGGCATCCGACAAGGTGATCCACTCTCTCCGTATCTCTTTACTATTGCGATGGAAGGACTTAGCTGTATGTTGGAACATGCAGTCTTAAATGGCAGCATTAAGGTACCCAATGCTGGCTCTATTCATATATCACATATAACATTTGTAGATGATTTACTTATCTTTCTCCTAAATGATCCAACTTCAGTAAAGAACCTGGCTACTATTATGAATGACTTTGGTATGGTTTCTGGACTTCAGTTAAATTATGCGAAAAGTAAAGTATATATGAGCCCTTACGTTGAGGATAAGGTCTTTATTGCACAAACTTTGGGGGTTAGTGAGGGAAGCCTGCCAGTTCCTTATTTGGGTCTCCCGCTCATATCCATAGGCATTCACAAAACCCACTGTCAGCCTATCCTGCAAAAAATAAAGAATAGAATTTCTTCTTGAAAAAATAGGCTTCTATCAAAAGCAGGACGACTCGAACTCATCCGTTCTGTATTGCACTCCTACTCTATATATTGGTGTAATGCATTTCTTTTGCCTGCTGGACTTCTCCAAGATATTGAACGGTTATTAATGAACTTCTTCTGGAATGGCACAAATGATAAGGCAATGCATATGGTAAATTGGGATAGCATTTGCAAACCGAAAGATGAAGGGGGGCTAAACTTGAGAAATACTAGAGATTGGAATCAAGCATGCTTGGTACAACAATTGTGGGATCTTTTGCAAAACAAATGTTCCTTATGGTCACAATGGGTTTCTGCTAGGTATCTTTCAAAGGAATCAATCTGGGAAATTTCAACAAGAACATACCACTCTGCAGCTTGGAAAGGAATTTTAAAGGCAAGGAATTGGCTAATCAAACACATTTCGTATGCAATCTCTTCTGGAACTAGTACTAACATGTGGTACGATCCTTGGGTGAATGGGAAGAGTATATTTCAATTATATGGCGACAGAATACGAAAAGATCTTAGGGCTCCCAAAGATTGGAAGGTTTCCGAGTTCATTGCTAACGGTACTTGGTGTCTCCCTAATCCTATTTCTCCCGAAATGTTATCACTTTGGCCGACTATCATAGCTATTCCAATCAGGAACAACTCTTCAGATACATTTATTTGGCCTCATGACAATGGCAAATTTAGTGCCACATCCGCATGGAATCAAATTAGGCAAAGAAATAACAAGTGGGTCCCAAGCAGTTGGACATGGGATCGACCGGGATCACAAAGACACTCCTTATGTACATGGCAGGTCCTTCTCAATAAACTACCTACAATATACAATATGAAAAAAAGAGGTATCTATCATGTTAATCGATGCTCCCTTTGTTTGCAACAAGAAGAAACTGTTGACCACCTCTATTTTGCTTGTGATTATACAAAATGGATATGGAAGGAGATTCTCCAGCGATTTGAACTCAATAAACTGCCGCAACCAAACTTGCACCAAGAACTAGGCGACCTTATGTAATGTTTCTAAAGAAAAGGGCCTCTTACACAACTGGCAAAGGTTACTTTCAGATGCGCTATTTGGTGGATGTGGAAGGAGATATGTAATAGAATCTTTGAATGTCAACACACAAACAATGCTCAGCTCTTGAAAGAGATTATTAGAGACTCAAGATCCTGTATGGAGCATGATCTCAAAACCGAGCACTTCACCCGAAGAGAAAAAGATATTTTTATCAAATTTAATTTTGCTATTAGCTAAAGATCTTGGGAATGATGCCAAATAATGTACCCACAGGTAGTTATAGTCTACAGCATGTGTAGTCATAACTATCGCATTCGCACTCTATGAGTTACTTGGCTTTGTCTATGACTTGTATAGATAAAGCTATTTGTAGAAACTTTACACATAATCAATTTACTTTTACTTACCAAAAAAAGTGATTATCTTTTAATAATTGTAAAAGTTTGTCCCTATCAATCAATTCTTGGTCAACCTGATCTACCTTGGTCGAGCCAATTACATACTTTGGAATCACAAGTGCTGGTCGACCATACAATGCTTCATAAGGGGCACATTTTGTAGATGAATGATATATAGTATTATACCACCATTCTGCCCAAGGAAGCCATTTTGCCCACTCTTTTGGTCGGTCGCTAGCGAAACACCGGAGGTACATCTCTAAGCACCTATTTACCACCTCTATTTGGCCGTCAGTTTGTGGATGATATGCTGTGCTCATCTTGAGTTTGGTGCCTTGTAACTGAAATAACTCGATCCAAAACTTACTAGTGAAGATCCTATCACGATCACTTACGATGGACCTTGGCATCCCATGCAATTTAACAATATTTTCTATGAAAATCTGAGCAATACTAGCAGCAGTGTAGGGATTTCTCACAGCACAAAAATGAGCATATTTCGTAAGTCGATCAACCACCACGAGAATCGTGCTTTTACCTTTGGAAGATGGCAGCCCTTCAATGAAGTCCATGAAGATGTCAATCCACTCTGAGTCTGGTATGGGTAGTAGTTGTAGCTTCCCTGGATTTGCCACAGTTTCACCATTGTGCTATTGACATACATCACATTGTGCCACATATTCAGCAATAATTTTTTTCATCCCTCTCCAATAAAAATTTTGCTTCACTCTTTTGTAGGTTCTTAGGAATCCAGAGTGCCCTGCTGAAGGTATAGAGTGCATTTCATGCAAGATGATTGCGATGCAAGGGGAGTCAGGTATAAGCACAATGCGACCTTTGTAGCGTAAATCCCTCGAATCCCAGGTGTAGTGGGCTATTGCACTTGGATCCTCCTCCAATTTTTTTATGATCTTACTGATCTCTGGATCCTTCTTCCATTCTTCCCTAATGTCCTCGAGGAGACCAGTGGTAGGAAGGGAGATGGCTGAAACCTTAGCTTGTTCAGGTAGCCGTGAGAGTGCATCTGCAACAACATTTTCTTTCCCCTTTTTGTAAATAATTTCATAATCAAATCCAAGAAGTTTGGTTACCTATTTTTGCTACTCAAGGGATGATATCTTTTGCTCCAAAAAGTACTTGAGGCTTTTAATTTGAAATCGCCGGCCGATCAGGTAGGGTCTCCACCTTGTTACTGCGTTTACAATGGCAAGCATCTCCTTATCATATACTGACATATTTTGATGGGAGGGAGATAATGCCTTGCTAGTGTATACGAGTGGTCGACCATTTTGCATGAGAACGGCTCCAATTCCGACTCCAGATGCGTCGGCCTCAATGATGAAGGGTCTATTGAAATCTGGTAGCACAAGCACCAGCATCGTTGTCATGGCTGCTTTAAGTTTGTCGAAGGCAGCAGAGGCTTTGTACGACCATTGGAAAGCATCTTTTTTCAGTAAAAAAGTGAGTGGTGCACTGATTTTCCCATAGTCCTTAACAAATTTTTGGTAGTAGCCCGTTAGTCCAAGGAACTCCCGCAGTAATTTCACGTTTGTAGGTTTCGGCCAGTCTTGTATTGCCTTAATTTTTGTTGGGTCTACCGCCACTCCTTCTTCTGATATTATATGCCCAAGGTACTCTACTTTTTGCTGGAGAAAGCTGCACTTTGGTTGCTTAACAAAAAGAGTATTCTCCCGAAGAATCGTCAAAACAATCCGTAAATGTTGAAAGTGAGTCTCAAGAGAAGGCTGTAAACGAGAATATCATCGAAAAATACCAGCACAAATTTACGAAGAAAGCTCCAAAATATATCATTCATGAGACTTTGAAAGGTTGAAGGAGCATTAGTGAGTCCAAAAGGCATTACTAAGAATTCATAATGGCCATCATGTGTGCGAAATGCAGTTTTTGGAATGTCATCGTTACATACCCGAATTTGGTGGTAACCGGATCGGAGGTCCAACTTCGTGAAGACTCGAGCTCCTTTCAATTCATCAAGAAGTTCATCCACCATTGGTATTGGGTATTTGACCTTGACGGTGATGCCATTTAAAGCTCGGTAGTCGATGCACATCCGCCAAGTTCCGTCCTTCTTGCGTACAAGTAGCACCGGTGAGGAATAGGGGCTGCAACTTGGTCGAATCACCCCTGTTTCAAGCATCTCCTTTACGATCTTTTCAATTTCATCTTTCTGGAGGTGAGGATATCGGTATGGTCGAGTGTTCACTGGTGGCTTGCCCGGAAGGATTGGAATTCGATGGTCATGTTGCCGAGAAGGAGGAAGACCGCGCGGTTCAGCAAATATGTCGGCAAATTCAGTAAGCAATTGGGCAAGATTTTGATCTTCAAATTCTATTTTCTTCCCCTCTGGTTGCTGCTGGAGGTGCATCAAAAAGGCACCATTTACCTTGTGTAAAACTTTCTCCATTCGTTGGGTCGAAACAGTGGTAACGTTGCTTCCGCGCTTCCCGCGTAGGATGATTTGTTTGCCCTTACAGTAGAATTTCATAATTAATTTAGAAAAGTTCCAAGAGACATCACCTAGTGTAGTTAGCCATTCTATACCAAGCACTGCTTCATAGTCATCGATAATTTCTTGGTAATAGTTTCTTGGTCTTGCAGTAATTGTTTCACCTGCGGGCATCTTTGGTCTCACTTTAGGATTCTACCGTCGGCAACCTTTACATCGAACTTGCTGCAACCATCGATATGCAATGCCATCCGAGCAGCAACCTTACTATTCAAGAAGTTATTAGTGCTACCCATGTCGATGAGAACAGTGATCGGTTGTTGTTTGAGAAGGCCTCCAACTTTCATCGTTTGCGGATTTAAATAGCCGGCTAGTGCGTGTACCGTAATGTCGGTCGACTGCGGCTCTTCTTCCATATCTTCTTCTTCATATTCAAGGCTCTCTTCTAGATGTTCAATGACCTCTTCTTCTACTGGTTCAATCATAAGAAGTCTACCTTTTTTACAGCGATGCTCGCGGCTCCACGGCTCGTCGCAATGCCAACATAACCCCTTCGCAGATCGCTCCCGAAGTTCTTCTCTTGTTAACCTTTTCGGTGCAGGGACTCGGTTGATAGTAGGGGGAGCTGAGGGCTTTAGTATTGTAGGTCGTGGAGTGATCCTTGTCCTCCGGGCTTCATGGTTCAATCGCTCCTCTTGAAGTCGTGCGAAAGAGATTGCTGCCATAAGCATGTATGGTTGTCGCGCCTTAACTTCTCCTCGGATCTCCGGCTTTAAGCCTAAAAGTCCCCAATAACTGTTTTTCAGACCAATCACGAGTTTGATTAGATAACCTTTCAAACCTGGTTTGGTACTCCTGAATGGTGGAGGTTTGTCGGATCTTTGCTAGTTGTCCGTCAATATTCTCGTAATAAGTTGGTCCGAAGCGGATCAGTAGTCCTTCTTTGAATTGTCGCCATGAAAGGGCTCCATAAGTGTGTTCAAACCAGTCAAACCATTGTATGGCATCCCCTTCAAACTGTATAGCTGCAATTTCCACCATGGATGCATCCGTAGTTTTATGGTACCGAAAATATCGCTCAGCGCGTGAGATCCAACCAATTGGTCTCCTTCTTCCCATCTAGGGAAGTCCACTCTCATGCGCGAATAGTTGGGGTCGGTCATAGAGCCTCCCATCTCTTGGAAGTCATCTCTTTGGGCATGATGTGATTGGTTAGAGCTCTCTCATTGATGTGATTTCTTCGGGCTTGGTAGTCGGCCCAAACTGAATTCGGTAAGGAGAGTCTGAATCTTATCCTCCATTTGTGCCTCAAAGGCTTCAAATTTAGCATTGATTGCTGTTAGAACCCTTGCAGATTCTAAACTTGGGGTTGATCTCTTTAGGGGATCGGCCTCCTTGGAACTCTATAGGGGTTCCTCCCTCCAAGTTGCTGCTCAAAGGCTGCAGAAAAGATTCATCTATTGCTTATGAAAAAAGAAGGAATACATGGCTATTTATAGGGCTTCTAAACCCTAACTTCTAATAGGACTCCTACTTAAGACTCTTACTTCTAACCAACTCCTAATAGGACTCCTACTCAAGACTCCTATTCCCTTACAACTCCTAATTCTTCTCTAAGAAAAAACCTCCTACATGAATGCCCCTCTCAATTAGGACTCTCCTAGCTAGAGTCCTAACAGAATGTCTCTCTCAACTAGGACTCTCCTAGCTAGAGTCCTAACAGAATGTCTCTCTCAATTAGGACTCTCCTAGCTAGAGTTCTAATAGTTATACATGAATGTCCCTCTTAATTAGGACTCTCCAAGCTAGAGTCCTAACAGACCTGCCCTCTTCAAATCAGCCTTGTCCTCGAGGCTGATGATTCGTGAATTCTGGAAATTTGATCTTCAAGTCATCATAGTTCTCCCAAGTGGCATCTTCTATTGGTAGGTTCGCCCACTGTATTAGCACTTCATTAGTGGGTCGTCGTCGTCGAGTCACGATCCGTCAATCAATAATGACACTTGGCTGGGTCTGGAGTTCTCTTTGGGTAGTCATATTTGGTGGCTGGCTTTGGGCTGTCTCCAAGCACCTATTTACAATTTTTGTCTGGCCGTTGATTTGTGGGTGATATGTCATACTCCTTTTCAATTTAGTACCCTGCATATGGAATAACTTTGTCCAAAATCTGCTCGTGAAGATGCAAGTAGAATTTATCATAAGCACAATGCGTCCCTTATAGTGTAATTCTTTTGAGTCCCAATTATAATGAGCCACGGAGCTTGGTGTTTCCTCTAATTTTTTTATAATCTTACTAGTCTCTGAATCTTCCTGTCATTCCATCTTAATATCCTCAAGGAAATCGCTGGTCGGAAGTGAAATGGCTGAAACTTCAGCTTGCTCGGGTAACTACAAAAGCGCATCTGCAAGAACATTCTCTTTCCCCTTTTTGTAAGTTATTTCATAATCAAATCCAAGAAGTTTTGATACCCATTTTTGTTGCTTCGGGGATGATATCTTTCGCTCCAAAAAGTACTTGAGACTTTTATTGTCGGTTTTAATTTGAAATCGTCTACCAATCAAGTAGGGTCTCCACCTCGTTGCTGCGCGCACAATGGCGAGCATCTCCTTATCATATGTTGACTTATTTTGATGGGAGGGAGATAAATCCTTGCTAGTGTATGCGAGTGGTCGACCATCTTGCATGAGAATGACTCCAATTTCGACTCTAGATGCGTCGGCCTTGATAATGAAGGGTCGGTTGAAATCTGGTAGTGTCGAAGGCAGCGGAGGCTCTGTCCGACCATTGGAAGACATCTTTTTTCAGTAAGGAAGTAAGTGGTGCACTGATCTCTTTATTGTTTTTCACGAACTTGCAGTAGTAGCCTATTAAACCCAGAAAGCCATGTAGCAATTTTATGTTCCTCGGGGTCAGCCAGTTTTGCATTGCTCCAATTTTGAAGGGGTCTACTGCCACACCTTCCTCTGATATGATATGCCCAAGATATTCCACCTTCTTTTGAAGAAAGCAAAAATTCATAGTGGTTGTTGTGTGTTCAAAAGGTGGTTTTCGGTATGTCTTCTTCGCATACTCGTATTTGATGATACCCGGATCGAAGGTCCAGCTTTGTGAAGATTTGTGCTCCCTTAGCAACTCATCTACTACTGGAATATGATATTTATCCTTGATGGTTATGCTATTGAGAGCTCGGTAATCAACACATAATCGCCATATTCCATCCTTCTTTCGTATAAGGAGCACCGGTGAAGAGTAGGGGCTGCAACATGACCGAATAACTCCTGTTTTAAGCATCTCTTTTATAATCCTTTCTATTTCATCCTTCTGGAGATGTGGATACTGATATGGCTGAGCATTTGCTAGAGATTTGCCTGGAAGAATCGTTATACAATGATCATGCCGACGGGTAAGAGGTAGGTTGCGCGGTTCGTCAAATATATCTGAAAATTTAGCAAGCAAAAGAAGTAGATTTGGATCTTCAAATTTTGTTGGCTCTCCCTTAGTTTGCTGCTCAAGTTGTACCAAAAAGTCGTTGCATGCTTTATGCAAAACCTTCTCCATTTGTTGTGTGCAAATCGTTGTTACGTCGCCCTCATGTTTCCCGTGCAGTATCACCTGTTTCTCCTTACTGTAAAATTTTATAATTAGTTGCATAAAATTCCATGAAATATCACCTAATATTATCAACCATTTAATTTTGAGTATGGCCTCATGATCATCAAGAGGGAGGAGGAAGAAATATGCAATTATCTCTTGGTCCTGCAACAACAGTTTCACCTGCGGGCACCTATGATCACACTTCAAAATCCGTCCATTGGCGACCTTAACGACAAATCTGCTGCAATTCTCAATAGGTAAGTTCATATAGACAGCAACCTTACTGTTTAGGAAGTTATTAGTGCTGCCCGTGTCGATGATCATAGTGATCGGTTGTTGTTTGAGAAGGCCTCCAACTTTCATCGTTTGTGGGATTGAATAGCCAACTAGTGTATATACTGTAACTTTGGTCGGTTGTAGCTCTTCTTCTGCATCTTCTTCTTCATGTTCAAGGCTTTCTTTTGGATGTTCAATGACCTCTTCTTCTATCGGTTCAATCATAAGAAGTCCCCCTTTACTATAGCGATGCTCACAGCTCGTCACAATGCCAACATAACCCCTTCGCATATCGCTCCCGAAGCTCTTCTCTTGTTAACCTCTTTGGTGTAGGGACTTGGTCGACAGTAGGGGGGGCTAAGGGCTTCAATATTACTAGTTGAGGAGCGACCCTAGTCCTCTGAGCTTCATGGTTCAATTGCTCCTCTTGATGTCGTGCGAAAGAGATGGCTGCCATAAGCATATACGGTTGTCGTGCTTTAACTTCTCCTCGGATCTCCGGCTTCAAGCCCTCAATGAAGGCTCTCAATAGCTGTTTTTGAGACCAATCATGAGTTTGATTAGATAACCTTTCAAACCTGGTTTGGTACTCCTGAATGGTAGAGGTTTGTCGGATCTTTGCTAGTTGTCCGGCAAAATTCTCGTAATTGGTTGGTCTGAAGCGAATCAGCAGTCCTTCTTTGAATTGTCGCCATGAAAGGACTCCATAAGTATGTTCAAACCAGTCAAACCACTGTATAGCATCCCCTTCAAGATATATAGCTGAAATTTTCACCATAGATGCATCCGCGATTTTATGGTACCGAAAATATCGCTCCGCGCGCTAGATCCAACCAATTGGGTCTCCTTCTTCCCATCTAGGGAAGTCCACTCTCATGCATGGATAGTTGGGGTTGGTCATAGAGCTTCTCCTCTCTTGGAAGTCATATCTTTGGGCTTGGTGTGATTGGGCAAAGCTCTCTCCTTGATATGATTTCTTCGGGCTTAGTGGTCGGCCCAATCTGAGTTCGGTAAAGAGCGTCTGAATCTTATCCTCCATTCGCGCCTCAAAGGCTTCGAATTTAGCATTAATTGCCTCCTTAGATGCCATAGTATATGCCTCCTTAGATGCCATAGTATATGCCTCCAAATCTATGATGTTAAGATCTCTCTTTTATTGTTAAGTTAAAGGCATGTATAGGTTAAGAAAAGTGATGGTCGAAAAGGTTGGTGGATCGGTGGATGTAGGCTACGATTTAGGCTTGTTTTGTGGCAGTTTTTGGTGCAGTTTGAAGGTGTGGTTTAGTGGAGTTTTAGGGCTGTGGATGAAAGTTTTGGATCTGTGGTAGATGGCAGCAAAGGTTTGATAGAAATCAGTGGAAGTTGTAGCAAGTATGTGTTGTCTTGTAAGAGTAGAATTATCGTCAAAGAAACAATGGTTTCTCGATGTAATATCTACCAAAAACTTAAGAGAATTGAGGAGAGAATTGATATCAAAATCACAGTTTATATGACAGCAAGGATATCTAATTTAATCAAGAAAATTTCGGCAGTATAACAGTAAGGAAATTGGTGCAAGTTGCGATTGCAGAATTCTCGTCGAAAAATTTCAGCAGGTTACGACAAAAATTTGCAGCAACATAAAATCATTTTTAGAGATGAATTTCTTAATAGATCAATCTTAGATGGAAGCCAAGATGATCTATGAAGTGTATAAGAAATTTCATTCAAAAAAGATTACAAATAGATGGGTTAAGGCAACAATATGCGACTGAAATTTTCTGCAGCACAGATTTTTAGGTATAAAAGATTGGACGTAAAAGATCAGTGGTTTATATTGAGAATATTTTGATGAAAGTAAAGGGAAATCCACTGTTAGGAAGTGTCAAAGCTATCATAAAAATTTCGTAGAGATTTGGATAGAAACAATGTAGTATCAAGATCAAACAAATAGTGCTATGCGGCTGAAATTTTACAGTGCAGATTTTCATGTATAGCAGATTCGACGTAAAAGATCAATGGTTTATATTGAGAATTTTTTGAAAAAACCAAAGGAAAATCTGCTGTTAGGAAGTGTCAAAGATGTCATAAAAATTTCATAGAAATTTGAATAGAAAAAACATAGTAGCAAGATCAAACAGATGGTACTATGCGGCTGGAATTCTGCAATGTATCTTTCGTCGTAGAGATGAAAACTTTGTGACGAAAGGTTTATGCAGCAATATAAGAACAGTTTTTTTTTTTTTGGATTTTCGAATAAAGATAACTAAATTGCAGCAGCAGTAAGGTAGGAAACCAGAACCTATTGCGATTCACGGGGAGATCAAAGGATGATCCGCGGTGGTGGAGATGATGGCGGAATTTGGCGACGATCTTTTAAGCAATTGTGGGAATTGCTTTGGGCGATTGTAGAGGGTTGATGGATGGTAGTGGAAGGGCAGCGAGATGTCAAGAACACTGCTCTGATACCAGGTGTTAGAACCCTTGCAGATTCTAAACTTGTGGTTGATCTCTTTAGGGGATCGGCCTCCTTAGAACTCTATAGGGGTTCCTCCCTCCAAGTTGCTGCTCAAAGGCTGCCGAAAAGATTCATCTATTGCTTATGAAAAAAGAAGGAATACATGACTATTTATAAGGCTTCTAAACCCTAACTCCTAATAGGACTCCTACTTAAGACTCTTACTTCTAACCAACTCCTAATAGGACTCCTACTCAAGACTCCTATTCTCTTACAACTCCTAATTCTTCTCTAAGAAAAAACCTCCTACATGAATGCCCCTCTCAATTAGGACTCTCCTAGCTAGAGTCCTAACAGAATGTCTCTCTCAATTAGGACTCTCCTAGCTAGAGTCCTAATAGTTATACATGAATGTCCCTCTTAATTAAGACTCTCCAAGCTAGAGTCCTAACAATTGCCTCCTCAGATGCCATAGTATATGACTCCAAATCTGTTATATTAAGATCTCTCTTTTGTTGATTCGTTAAAGGCATGTATAGGTTTGATGGAAATCAGTGAAAGTTTGCTGTTGCAATTCACGGGGAGATCAAGGTTGATCTGCGGTGGTGGAGATGATAGTGAAATTCGGCAACGATCTTTTAAGCAATTGTGGGAATTGCTTTAGATGGTTGTGGAGGGTTGATGGATGGCTGTGGAAGGGCAGCGAGACGCCAAGAATGCTGCTCTGATACCAGGTGTTAGAACCCTTGCAAGTTCTAAACTTGGGGTTGATCTCTTTAGGGGATCGACCTCCTTGGAACTCTATAGGGGTTCCTCCCTCCAAGTTGCTGCTCAAAGGCTGCAAAAAAGATTCATCTATTGCTTAAGAAAAGAGAAGGAATACATGGCTATTTATAGGGCTTCTAAACCCTAACTCCTAATAGGACTCCTACTTAAGACTCTTACTTCTAACCAACTCCTAATAGGACTCATACTCAAGACTCCTATTCCCTTACAACTCCTAATTCTTCTCTAAGAAAAAACCTCCTAACAGAATATCCCTTTCAATTAGTACTCTCCTAGTTAGAGTCCTAACAGAGTTTCCCTCTCAATTAGGACTCACCTAGCTAGAGTCCTAACAGAATGTCCCTCTCAATTAGGACTCTCCTAGCTAGAGTCTTAACCTACAACCGCCCCAGCCAGGAGGTAGCACCGCCTGGGCTCAGTCTCCGAGCGAGACTGGGCGGTGCAACCTCCCCTGACATGAGGTAGCATCGCCTGAGCTCGGTCTTCGAGCTCTGGCAAGCGGTGCAACCGCCCCTGACAGAGGTGGCACCGCCTAGAGGCTCAGTCTTCGAGCTCTGCCAGGCGATGCAACCGCCCTAGTCAGGAGGTGCAACCGCCTGATCCCGGAATTCCGGGAATTGACATTTTTCAGCTCCAAATTTGAACTGGGTTGGGGCTTATAAATACCCCACCCATTCAGCACTGAAAGAGCACAACTTACACTCAAAATCTTGATCTTTTTCTATGATTCTTAGAGCTCAAAATTATTGTAAAGGCCAAAAGTTCTCCTCCCTCTGTTCTTTAAAGTTTTGAGTTGTAAAGAGAGGAGAGAAAATTTCTGTAAGGGTTGTCTCCTAAGCCCGTCAAAAGGAGTGAAACTGTAAAAGGGTGGTTGGCCTTCGCCTATTGAAGGAAGGCCTCTAGTTGACGTCGGTGACCTCGTCGGTGGAGGAAGCCAAAAGTGGAGTAGGTCAAGATTGACCGAACCACTCTAAATCTTGGTTTGCATTTACTTTGAGCATTTTATCTTTACTGCAAACCTCCTAAATAGCTACTGCCTTCTGCGCTTTTATGAACGAGTTTCTAAGTTCAGAGCTTTCCGAATCTGCGTTTAGACGTAAATCGACTTTTTCGTACGATCATTACATTTCAGTTTACCTTTACGTTTTGATTTCAATCATAACGGCAAACTGCCTTCTGCGCATTTATAAAACGTATCTCAAAGTTCAATATCTTCAAAATTGGCATTTAGACGTAAACCGGTTTTATCGTACGAACGTCGCATTTCAGTTTGCGCTTGCATTCTGATTTTCATCATAAACTGCAAACTGCCTTCGTAGATTTACTTTAACGTCATCTCGCTTAATCTTAAGTTAAAGTAATCTTAGAATCGGCTTTTACATCGAAATCGTTTTTATCAAACAAACGCAGCTTTCGATTTTAATAGTGAAAGATTTCCGCTGCACTAATTCACTCCCCCTTATTAGTGCTCTTGATCCTAACAATTGGTATCAGAGCGGGGTTAACTCTCAAGCAGATTAAAACCTAAGAGAGATTGTTTACCCCGGAAACCAAGAGGGCCATTTTATTAATGATCGATTGATCGATTTGTGAACTTATTTCTATGGATTTTGAACTTTGGAATCTTGTCGAAAACGGTTTTTCGAAGTCTTCTCTTCCAATGATCGATTGGAATGATTTGGAGAAGAAGGCTTTCGCTCTTAATGCAAAGGCTATGAATGCCTTATTTTGTGCACTTGATAAAAACGAGTTTAATCGTGTTTCGATTTGTGAAACCGCATTTGATATTTGGCACACACTCGAAGTGACTCATGAAGGCACAAGTAGAGTGAAAGAGTCAAAAATAAATCTTTTGTTACACTCTTTTGAACTTTTCCGGATGAAACCGAGTGAGACTATTGGCGACATGTTTACCCGTTTCACGGATGTCGTCAACGGTCTAAAAGGACTCGGAAAATTTTTTTCGGATTTTGAGCTCGTAAATAAGATTCTAAGATCCCTTCCTAAAAGTTGGGATCTTAAAGTCACTGCTATTCAAGAGGCAAAAGATCTAAACAACTTCCCTCTTGAAGAACTAATTGAGTCATTAATGACCTACGAGATGACTTGCAAAGCTCATGAAGAGTAAGAAGACATCCTTCCAAAGAACAGGAAGGATATGACACTTAGAACTTCAAAAGACCACTTGAGAGAAAACTCAAGTGATGAGGACTGTGACGATGACTTAGCACTTCTAACAAGAAAATTTAAAAAATTTATTAAAAGAAACAAGTTTAAAAATGACACAAAAAATAAACTTGAACCCAAAAAGGACCAAGTCATTTGCTATGAGTGCAAAAAGCCGGGACACTACAAGAGTGATTGTCCCCAAATCAAAAAGAGCACCAAAAAAGAAGGCGCTCAAAACAACATGGGATGATTCGAGCGCATCCGAAGAAGAGGAGTCCAACACCGAGCAAGTTGCTCATTACGCCCTAATGGCCATCGGAGAAGAGGTAACATATTTAATTGATGCAAATTTACCTTATCATGAATTATTTGATTATTTAATGAATGTAAGATAATTAGTAGAAAATACAAATTGCTAAAAAAGAAGCATGATAGTCTTATTTGTAATTTCGATAAGTTAAAAGCTGAATATCATGATAGTTTAAGCTCATGCACAAAATGCCATGATCTAGAAACTCTCCAAAAGGAAAACTTGCTACTTAAGGACACCTTGAAGAAATTCGAGATTGGTAGCAAGTCATTAAACATGATCCTTGCAAACAAGGGTCACGTTCCCAAAAGAAGTGGAATTGGATTTGTGAGAAGTCCTCACCAAAATCCAACCACTTTCATAAAAGGCCCCATCTTACATGTTCGACACCAAAGCAAATGTAACTTTTGTTGCAAACTTGGACACAAAACGCATTATTGTCCATTCAAGAAGATTAGTCCGAATAAATTAATTTGGGTCCCTAAAGGAACCATGATAAACTCTATGCAACATGATAAACAATGTAGATCTATCTTTGAGGCACCCAAAAGCAAATAGGTACCTAAAAATCATCCTTTCTTGTAGAAACTCATACCATCGCAAGCTAGGATCAAGAGATAGTACCTTGATAGTGGATGCTCAAGGCATATGACCGGAGATCCATCTCAATTCTCTAAGCTCACTAGCATAGACGAAGGCTAAATCACCTTCGGAGACAACAACAAGGGTAAAATCATTGGCAAAGGAATCATAGGTAACAAATCCAACTTCTTTATTGAAGATGTTTTGTTAGTTGATGGTTTAAAACATAACCTCTTGAGCATTAGTCAATTATGTGATAAAAGATACATTGTTAGATTCGAATCTAATGCTTGCATCATTAAAAAACCATACAAAAATATGTCTATGATTGCATTAAAACAAAATAACGTATACACTATTGACATCAATGATTTGTGTAATGAAATATGTTTTTCGGTTTTGAATGAGGATGCTTGGCTATGGCATAGAAGATTAGGTCATGCTAGCATGAAACTAATCACTCAAATATCATCTAAAGATCTTGTAAGAGGAATTCCTCATATCAAGTTCATCAAAGATAATGTATATGATACCTGCCAATTAGGTAAACAAATTAAGGGTAGTTTCAAATCTAAGAATCAAATAAGCACCTCTAGGCCCTTACAATTGATCCATATGGACTTGTTCGGACCAATCTCTACATCAAGCCTAGGAGGTAGCAAATACGCCTTCATCATTGTGGATGACTATAGTAGATACACATGGACTTACTTTTTTTTTTTTTTTTGTAAGTAAAAGTAAATTGATTATGTGTAAAGTTTCTACAAATAGCTTTATCTATACAAGTCATAGACAAAGCCAAATAACTCATAGAGTGCGAATGCGATAGTTATGACTACACATGCTGTAGACTATAACTACCTGTGGGTACATTATTTGGCATCATTCCCAAGATCTTTAGCTAATAGCAAAATTAAATTTGATAAAAATATCTTTTTCTCTTTGGGTGAAGTGCTCGATTTTGAGATCATGCTCCATACAAGATCTTGAGTCTCTAATAATCTCATTCAAGAGCTGAGCATTGTTTGTGTGTTGACATTCAAAAATTCTATTACATCTCTCCTTCCATATCCACCAAATAGCGCATCTGAAAGTAACCTTTGCCAGTTGTGTAAGTGGCCCTTTTCTTGAGAAACATTGCATAAGGTCGCCTAGTTCTTGGTGCAAGTTTGGTTGCGGCAGTCTATTGAGTTCAAATCGCTGGAGAATCTTCTTCCATATCCATTTTGTATAATCACAAGCAAAATAGAGGTGGTCAACAGTTTCTTCTTGTTGCAAACAAAGGGAGCATCGGTTAACATGATAGATACCTCTTCTTTTCATATTGTCTATTGTAGGTAGTTTATTGAGAAGGGCCTGCCATGTACATAAGGAGTGTCTTTGTGATCCCGGTCGATTCCATGTCCAACTGCTTGGGACCCACTTGTTATTTCTTTGCCTAATTTGATTCCATGCGGATGTGGCACTAAATTTGCCATTGTCATGAGGCCAAATAAGTATATCTGAAGAGTTGTTCCTGATTGGAATAGCTATAATAGTCGGCCAAAGTGATAACATTTCGGGAGAAATAGGATTAGGGAGACACCAAGCACCGTTAGCAATGAACTCAGAAACCTTCTAATCTTTGGGAGCCCCAAGATCTTTTCGTATTCTGTCACCATATAATTGAAATATACTCTTCCCATTTACCCAAGGATCAAACCACATATTTGTACTAGTACCAGAAGAGATTGCATAGGAAATGTGTTTGATTAGCCAAATCCTTGCCTTTAAAATTCCTTTCCAAGCTGCTGAGTGGTATGTTCTTGTTGAAATTTTCCAGATTGATTCCTTTGAAAGATACCTAGCAGAAACCCAATATGACCATAAGGAACATTTGTTTTGCATAAGATCCCACAATTGCTGTACCAGACAAGCTTGATTCCAATCTCTAATATTTCTCAAGTTTAGCCCCCCTTCATCTTTCGGTTTGCAAATGCTATCCCAATTTACCATATGCATTGCCTTATCATTTGTGTCATTCCAGAAGAAGTTCATTAATAACCGTTCAATATCATTTAGAAGTCCAGTAGGTAGAAAAATGCATTACACCAATATATAGAGTAGGAGTGCAATACCGAACGGATGAGTTCGAGTCGTCCTGTTTTTAATAGAAACCTATTTTTCCAAGAAAAAATTCTATTCTTTATTTTTTGCAAGATAGGCTGACAATGGGTTTTGTGAATGCCTGTGGATATGAGCGGGAGACCCAAATAAGGAACTGGCAAGCTTCCTTCACTAACCCCCAAAGTTTGCACAATAAAGACCTTATCCACAATGTAAGGGCTCATATATACTTTACTTTTCGCATGATTTAACTGAAGTCCAGAAATCATACCAAAGTCATTTATAATAGTAGCCAGGTTCTTTACTGAAGTTGGTTCATTTTGGAGAAAGATAAGTAAGTCATCTGCAAATGTTATATGTGATATATGAACAGAACCAGCAATGGGTACCTTAATGCTGCCATTTAAGACTGCGTGTTCTAACATACAGCTAAGTCCTTCCATCGCAATAGTAAAAAGATACGGAGATAGTGGATCACCTTGTCGGATGCCATTCGTGCTCCCAAAAAAACCAATAGGTGAGCCATTAAAGAGTATCGAAAACTTTGGAGTTTCCAGGCAAGATTGAATCCAATTAACCCATTGCTGTGGGAAGTTCATATCGAGGAGCATCTTATAGATAAACTTCCTATTAACTGAATCAAAGGCTTTCCGTAAATCAGCTTTAAAACAGATTTTTGTCCCTCTTGCTTTTGAATGCAAATCTTTGACCAAGTCATTAGCAAGCAAAATGTTATGATGTATACTTCTCCCTTTGATGAAAGCAGCTTGATTTGGGCTAATAATCTTGTGTATTACCTTTTGCATTCTATTTGCCAATACTTTGGAGATGATCTTGTAAACAAAGTTGCATAATGATATGGGTCGATAGTTCTCTAGTGAATCAGCCCCTGCATTCTTCGGAATTAAAGAAATAAAAGTGCAATTCATCTCTCTAAGAATATGACCTGAAGAGAAGAAATGTTTATGCCATGCTTGCATCACCAAGAGATATATGAATAAATGCTATGATTTGCATTATGCCTTGTATCGTGTCAAGATATCAAACAAAAAACTTGCAATGTAATTTTATGAGTTGATATCTTACCGTGTGATGAAATGCAATACTTGCTAAAATATTTGAAATGTGTACTTGAAATGTGTACATCATGTAATGATATCAAAATCTTACTTCACAGTTTTACATGCTGATATCTTACAATATGATGAATTGTTACTATTACCATCATTCAAACTTGTAATGTAAAATTTGAAAATGAATGTCAAGCCTTGACATCATCTTCAGAGAGATACATCATGATAGGAATCATGATGGGAATATTGATAAGTTCAAATGATTTTAACTTATCAATATGTCTCTTGAATTCTTAAGGTTTTGAATTCAAGAATGACTTATCTCAAGTATGGCATATAGACAGGGGGAGTTAAGGTTAACTCCATTATCAATTGATTGTCATCATCAAAAAGGGGGAGATTGTTGAATCTCGGATTTTGATGATGAAGTCAATTGTCATTTGTTGTCTAATCTATGTGTTGAGATAAGTGTGCAGGATTAACTACGATGAAAGTTAGACATGCAGTAGGAGTTGCGCCGGAGTCAAGACAATGATCACGTCGGGAGTTCGAGAGTTCGACGGAAGTTCGGACAGCCGTCGGAGGTTCTGCGGGAACAAATCCGAGAAGTCCATAAGCTTGCCAAAAGAAGCTCGTCGGAACTCGCCAAGTGGATCGTCGCAAGTCCAGGAGTTTGCCGGAAGTCCGCAAGAGCATCACCGAGGGTTGATCTCTAAACTTAGGGTTGATCTCTTTAGGGGATCGGCCTCCTTGGAACTCTATAGGGGTTCCTCTCTCCAAGTTGCTGCTCAAAGGCTGCAAAAAAGATTCATCTATTGCTTGTGAAAAGAGAAGGAATACATAGCTATTTATAGGGCTTCTAAACCCTAACTCCTAATAGGACTCCTACTTAAGACTCTTACTTCTAACCAACTCCTAATATGACTTATACTCAAGACTCCTATTCCCTTACAACTCCTAATTCATCTCTAAAAACCTCCTAACAGAATGTCTCTCTCAATTAGGACTCTCTTAGTTAGAGTCCTAACAGAGTGTCCCTCTTAATACCTCCTAACAGAATGTCTCTCTCAATTAGGACTCTCCTAGTTAGAGTCCTAACAGAGTGTCCCTCTCAATTAGGACTCTCCTAGCTAGAGTCCTAACAGAATGTCCCTCTCAATTAGGACTCTCTTAGCTAGAGTCCTAACAGACCCGCCCTCTTCAAATCAGCCTTGTCCTCAAGGCTGAGATTCCATGAACTCAGGGAACCGGGTCTTCAGCTCCTCATATGGTTCCCATGTGGCGTCTTCAAGTGGTAGATTATTTCAGTGCACTTGTACTTCAGTAGAGGGATGTCGGCGACGCATCACGATCCTACGATCGAGGATGGCCTGTGGTTGGGCTTGAATAACTCCATCCTCAGTTGTGTTGGGCAGTTGGATCTGGGGTGACTCGTGTTCTCCCAACTTGGGCTTTAGGCATGATACGTGGAAGACAAGATGAATTTTGGCATCTTCAGGTAATTTAAGTCTATATGCCACGGCTCCAATTCGCTCTGTGATCTGATATGGCCCATAAAAACGTGGGGATAGCTTCATGGAGGCTCGAGTGTTGATAGAGAGTTGCTTGTATGGTTGTAGGCGAAGATAAACCCAATCTCCCACTGAAAATTCTCTTTCACTTCGTCGTGTGTCGGCTTGCTGCTTCATTCTGGCTTGAGCGGTAGAGAGATTATCTTTTAACAATTGTAAGAGTTTGTCCCTATCAATCAATTCTTGGTCAACCTGATCTATCTTGGCCGAGCCAATTACATACTTTGGAATCACAAGTGCTGGTCGACCATACAATGCTTCATAAGGGGCAAATTTTGTAGATGAATGATATGTAGTATTATACCACCATTCGGCCCAGGGAAGCCATTTCGCCTACTCTTTTGGTCGGTCGCTAGCGAAACACCGGAGGTACGTCTCTAAGCACCTATTTACCACCTCTGTTTGGCTATCAGTTTGTGGATGATATGCTGTGCTCATCTTGAGTTTGGTGCCTTGTAACTGAAATAACTCGGTCCAAAATTTACTAGTGAAGATCCTGTCACGATCACTTACGATGGACCTTGGCATCCCATGGAGTTTAACAATATTTTCTATGAAAATCTGGGCAATACTAGCAGCAGTGTACGGATTTCTCACAGCACAAAAATGAGCATATTTCGTAAGTCGATCAACCACCACGAGAATCGTGCTTTTACCTTTAGAAGATGGAAGCCCTTCAATGAAGTCCATGGAGATGTCAGTCCATACTGAGTCTGGTATGGGTAGTGGTTGTAGCTTCCCAGGATTTGCCACAGTTTCACCCTTGTTCTATTGACATATATCACATTGTGCCACATATTCAGCAATAATTTTTTTCATCCCTCTCCAATAAAAATTTTGCTTCACTCTTTTGTAGGTTCTTAGGAATCCAGAGTGCCCTGCTGAAGGTATAGAGTGCAATTCATGCAAGATAATTGCGATGCAAGGGGAGTCAAGTATAAGCACAATGCGACCTTTGTAGCGTAAATCCCTCGAATCCCAAGTGTAGTGGGCTATTGCACTTGGATCCTCCTCCAATTTTTTTATGATCTTGTTAATCTCTGGATCCTTTTTCCATTCTTCCCTAATGTCCTCGAGGAGACTGGTGGTAGGAAGGGAGATGGCTGAAACCTTAGCTTGTTCAGGTAGCCGTGAGAGTGCATCTACAACAACATTTTCTTTCCCCTTTTTGTAAACAATTTCATAATCAAATCCAAGAAGTTTGGTTACCCATTTTTGCTGCTCAGGGGATAATATCTTTTGCTCCAAAAAGTACTTGAGACTTTTATGGTCAGTTTTAATTTGAAATCGTCGACCGATCAGGTAGGGTCTCCACCTTATTATTGCGTGTACAATGGCAAGCATCTCCTTATCATATACTGACATGTTTTGATGGGAGGAAGATAATGCCTTGCTAGTGTATGCAAGTGGTCGACCATTTTGCATGAGAACGACTCCAATTCCGACTCCAGATGCGTCGGCCTCAATGATGAAGGGTCTATTGAAATCTGGTAGCGCAAGCACCGGCGTCGTTGTCATAGTTGCTTTAAGTTTGTCGTAGACAGCAGAGGCTTTGTCCGACCATTGGAAAGCATCTTTTTTTTTTTTGGTAAGTAAAAGTAAATTAATTATGTGTAAAGTTTCTACAAATAGCTTTATCTATACAAGTCATAGACAAAGCCAAGTAACTCATAGAGTGCGAATGCGATAGTTATGACTACACATGCTGTAGACTATAACTACCTGTGGGTACATTATTTGGCATCATTCCCAAGATCTTTAGCTAATAGCAAAATTAAATTTGATAAAAATATCTTTTTCTCTTCGGGTGAAGTGCTCGGTTTTGAGATCATGCTCCATACAGGATCTTGAGTCTCTAATAATCTCTTTCAAGAGCTGAGCATTGTTTGTGTGTTGACATTCAAAGATTCTATTATATCTCTCCTTCCACATCCACCAAATAGCGCATCTGAAAGTAACCTTTGCCAGTTGTGTAAGAGGCCCTTTTCTTGAGAAACATTGCATAAGGTCGCCTAGTTCTTGGTGCAAGTTTGGTTGCGGCAGTCTATTGAGTTCAAATCGCTGGAGAATCTTCTTCCATATCCATTTTGTATAATCACAAGCAAAATAGAGGTGGTCAACAGTTTCTTCTTGTTGCAAACAAAGGGAGCATCGGTTAACATGATAGATACTCTTCTTTTCATATTGTCTATTGTAGGTAGTTTATTGAGAAGGGCCTACCATGTACATAAGGAGTGTCTTTGTGATCCCGGTCGATCCCATGTCCAACTGCTTGGGACCCACTTGTTATTTCTTTGCCTAATTTGATTCCATGCGGATGTGGCACTAAATTTGCCATTGTCATGAGGCCAAATAAATGTATATGAAGAGTTGTTCCTGATTGGAATAGCTATGATAGTCGGCCAAAGTGATAACATTTCGGGAGAAATAGGATTAGGGAGACACCAAGTACCGTTAGCAATGAACTCGGAAACCTTCCAATCTTTGGGAGTCCCAAGATCTTTTCGTATTCTATCGCCATATAATTGAAATATACTCTTCCCATTCACCCAAGGATCGTACCACATGTTAGTACTAGTTCCAGAAGAGATTGCATACGAAATGTGTTTGATTAGCCAATTCCTTGCCTTTAAAATTCCTTTCTAAGCTGTAGAGTGGTATGTTCTTGTTGAAATTTCCCAGATTGATTCCTTTGAAAGATACCTAGCAGAAACCCATTGTGACCATAAGGAACATTTGTTTTGCAAAAGATCCCACAATTGTTGTACCAGGCATGCTTGATTCCAATCTCTAGTATTTCTCAAGTTTAGCCCCCCTTCATCTTTCGGTTTGCAAATGCTATCCCAATTTACCATATGCATTGCCTTATCATTTGTATCATTCCAGAAGAAGTTCATTAATAACCGTTCAATATCTTGGAGAAGTCCAGCAGGCAAAAGAAATGCATTACACCAATATATAGAGTAGGAGTGCAATACAGAACGGATGAGTTCGAGTCGTCCTGCTTTTGATAGAAGCCTATTTTTCCAAGAAGAAATTCTATTCTTTATTTTTTGCAGGATAGGCTGATAGTGGGTTTTGTGAATGCCTGTGGATATGAGCGGGAGACCCAAATAAGGAACTGGCAGGCTTCCCTCACTAACCCCCAAAGTTTGTACAATAAAGACCTTATCCTCAACGTAAGGGCTCATATATACTTTACTTTTCGCATGATTTAACTGAAGTCCAGAAACCATACCAAAGTCATTCATAATAGTAGCCAGGTTCTTTACTGAAGTTAGATCATTTAGGAGAAAGATAAGTAAATCATCTGCAAATGTTATATGTGATATATGAATAGAGCCAGCATTGGGTACCTTAATGCTGCCATTTAAGACTGCATGTTCCAACATACAGCTAAGTCCTTCCATCGCAATAGTAAAGAGATACGGAGAGAGTGGATCACCTTGTCGGATGCCATTCGTGCTCCCAAAAAAACCAATAGGTGAGCCATTAAAGAGTATCGAAAACTTTGGAGTTTCCAGGCAATATTGAATCCAATTAACCCATTGCTGTGGGAAGTTCATATCGAGGAGCATGTTATAGATAAATTTCATATTAACTGAATCAAAGGCTTTCCGTAAATCAGCTTTAAAACATATTTTTGTCCCTCTTGCTTTTGAATGCAAATCTTTGACCAAGTCATTAGTAAGCAAAATGTTATGATGTATACTTC
The DNA here is from genome assembly GCF_036884655.1 of Musa acuminata AAA Group. Classification (NCBI taxonomy): domain Eukaryota; kingdom Viridiplantae; phylum Streptophyta; class Magnoliopsida; order Zingiberales; family Musaceae; genus Musa; species Musa acuminata. The sequence continues at coordinate 23,126,688 of NC_088340.1, forward strand.
TCCCTTTGATGAAAGCAGCTTGATTTGGGCTAATGATCTTGTGTATTACCTTTTGCATTCTATTTGCCAATACTTTGGAGATGATCTTGTAAATAAAGTTGCATAATGATATGGGTCAATAGTTCTCTAGTGAATCTGCCCCTGCATTCTTCGGGATTAAAGAAATAAAAGTATTATTCATCTCTCTAAGAATTTGACCTGAAGAGAAAAAATGTTGGCAAGCCTTGATCACATCATTTCCAATAATAGACCAAGCAGTTTGGTAAAATTCAGCTGGAAATCCATCTGGACCTGGGCTTTTGTGCTTTGGTGACTTAAAGACAACACATACAATTTCGTCGTCTGTAATTGGGGCATTGAGGATTGAAATAGCTTCCGAATCAAGTTTTCTAGTCGGCTCCACATGAATGTTATTAGTTTTCCCAGCTTGATTGAGTAAGGAATAAAAAAATTGCTCTGTGTGTGCTTTAACCTCATCTAAATTCTCAATAAGATTATCATCTTTGTCTTTGCATTTGCTGATACGGTTAACACCCTTCGAGTACCAATGCTGTCGAGACTTCTGCTTTGCAAAACTTTCCTCCTGTTTTAAGGCTTGCATGAAGTTATTTCTAGCTTCTGTCTCTTTGTAGATAATATTCTCATCATTTGGCTGAAGTTGCAGCTCATGTTGCAATGACATTAGTTCCTTCCTGCAAAATTGAACTGTGGTGGTAATATTGCCAAAGGTATTTGTATTCCACTCATTTAGTGCTGCTTTGCAGGCTTTGAGCTTTTGACATAAGATGTAAGGGGGGGATCCATGCACGTTAACATTCCAAGCAGATCTGATAACATCAAGAAATTGAGGATGAGTACTCCACATGTTAAAGAATCTAAACGGTTTCTTGCCTCTTGGTGTCGCTTTGTCTGCGTGTATATACATTAAAGAATGGTCAGAAAACAAAGGAGCACCATACTCAAGAAGTGAATCTGGGTAAACTGTTAACCATTCATGATTAATCAAACACCTATCAAGTCGAGCCATTATTTTTCTGTTAGCTGCACCTTGATTACTCCAGGAGAGCCAATTACCCACAGATTTCATATCAAACAAAGCTGCAGTGTCAATGTAATCATTAAAACTTTGAAGCTGGCTTTCTGAAAGTTGTCTACCCCCCTCTTTTTCATTTGTGTACCGAACAGTATTAAAGTCTCCAAGAACAATCCAAGGTACATTGAGACAGTCATTTACAATATTAGTCAGGTCAAACCAAAGAGTATTTCTTTCTTGCATACTATTTGAAGCATATATACCAATGAAATTGAATTGACAGCCATTCTTTTTGTCCTCTACCTTAAGATGAATGAATTGATCAGTAGCAAAAATAAACCAAGCATTAATAGAGTTAGGATGCCATAAGACCCATATTCTATGAAAAGTTTCATTTGAGTCATTGGTAAACAGTTCTGCGTCCGGCCATATTAAATTCTTTTGAGCTTGAACGCGCGATTGTTTAATTTTCGTTTCTACTAGAATAACAATATCACATGCGGCAGACTTGATTATTCTGTTGAGCTCCCGACATTTCTCCGGCTTATTAAGTCCGCAAACATTCCAACATGTTATCTTCATCAGTAATAAAGAAATGAAAAGGTGGTAAGGTATTCATCTTACGACTTTGGATGGGCTGTACCAACCTTTTTCTTATCCTTCGGTTTTGTATTTTCCTCCCGCATAATATCCTTACCTTTTATGGCTTTATTCCTATATTTATCCACTTCATCTACAGCTTGCAGATTTTTAAACTTTAAAATACCTTGAATCATGTGGTCTTGATTGGCAGGGTTTGTTGAAGCACGATAAGATTGTTGCAGCACAATATCCTGGATAGTACTTGTTGGAGTAGCCTGGCTAGAGAGGTTTGTTGGGGTATGAGTTTGTTGAGACAGAATATCTTTGTTGACGATGTTTGTTGTGACCTGAGTTTGTTGAGGAAGAATATCCTTGCTGGCGAGATTTGTTTGGGCCTGAGTTTGTTGAGTTATTGTGGACGGATCCAATGATATTGGAAGAGATGAAGTTCCTGACTTATGTTTCTCCTGTCCACTAGTACCAAGGGAAACCTCTGTTGTGGAAGGCTCCGACATTATAGGAAGAGATATAGTTTTGGATTTATCCTTCTGTCTGCGGTGCTGTCCTTGCGAGTCGGAATGCTCAATAGTCTTCGCCACCATCGGTGCTACTGCCATTAGAGAAGACTCGCTTTGTTGCTGAGGTGCTTGACGTGGTCGATAGACCATTGTGATTTGTTTTGGGGTTTGCTGACAAGCTCCATTTGCATGACCAAAAGATAAGCAATGCTGACATCATTGTGGCTTCCAAGAATATGAGACATGTACCTTCCGAGTGTTCCCATCAAGATCACGATAGAAAACCTCATTTGGAAGATCTTCGTCGGAAGAAACCAGTACACATGCTCGTGCAAATGCTAATCTTGTCTGAGCAGCTGTTGCTTTGTCGATGTAGAGTGGCTGTCCCAGAGTGCTGCATAACTTTGCAATAAAACGTCGACTCCAAAGATGTAAAGGAAGACCTTGAAAGGATACCCATAATGGAATAGACTGTAGGCTATCTAACTCCAAATGGACATCAGGAGACCAGCGTCGTAGAATCATTGGATGGCCGCGAATAGTCCAGAATCCTTCGACGACCCGTTGTAAATCTTCTTCAGAGTATAGCTTGCAAACAAAGAATCCGTTCTCCAGCATATGAAGATCAAATGACGATATTCCCCATCGAGTTTTGATAAATGATGATAGTGGGAAATAAGATGTTTTGAGACCTACCACATAGCCAACAATCGCCATAGACCATGTCTCAATAAGCTCTGCTGAATCAGCAGTCTCGTATACAGCAATCTTCTTATCAGCCTAAACTTCTGGAGTAAAGAATTCCAAGCTTAGATCCAGACTTCCAACCGGAGCCTTGAAGAGGCTAGTCCAAGGCCTAGGGTCACTGGAAATGAGGGCAGGCTGTCGCGATCTAGAGCGCGACCTACTTCGATGCTGTTTCGTCGAAGGAGTTTCTCTCTGGAGAGGATATGGAGGAGGAGCCAATTGAGGGGTAACGGTAGGGAGTCTTACCATCGTATCAACCCTCCCGCCACCGTCGCCAGCCCTAGGGGCCGTCGCTGCCATGTTTGATCCCTCTTCTGGTCACGGCTATAGAATCGTCTCCATAGGGAAAAGCCACCGTCACAGTATATCAGACGTGGGAGAAAGCCAACGCTGCAGGAGTCAGATCGCCCTAGGGAGATCTCTTCGCCGCTACAGTGTCGTCGTCGCTACAGTACCGTCGCTGCTACAGTGTCGTTGCCGCCGCTACAGTACCGTCGCCCTTGGGAAACAGCCGACGCTGCAGGAAATCAGATTGCTGCTACAGTGTCATCGCCTGTCGCCCGTGGGAGAAAGCCGATGCTGCAGGAGTCAGATCGCCCTAGGGAGATCTGGCCGCCGCTACAGTGGTCGCCCTAGATCTAGCCGCCGCTACAGTGTCGTCGCCGTTGCAGTGGTCGCCCTAGATCTGGCCGCCGCTACAGTGTCGTCGCCGCTACAGTGGTCGCCCTAGATCTGGCTGCCACTACAGTGTCGTCGCCGCTACAGTAGTCGCCCCTACATCTTTTTTCAGTAAAGAAGTGAGTGGTGCACTGATCTTCCCATAGTCCTTAATAAATTTTCAGTAGTAGCCCGTTAGTACAAGGAACTCCCGCAGTAATTTCACGTTTATAGGTTTCGGCCAGCCTTGCATTGCCTCAATTTTTGTTGGGTCTACCGCCACTCCTTCTTCTGATATTATATGCCCAAGGTACTCTACTTTTTGCTGGAGAAAGCTGCACTTTGGTTGCTTAACAAAAAGAGTATTCTCCCGAAGGATCGTCAAAACAATCCGTAAATTCTGAAAGTGAATCTCAAGAGAAAGGCTGTAAACGAGAATATCATCGAAAAATACCAGCACAAATTTACGAAGAAAGCTCCGAAATATATCATTCATGAGACTTTAAAAGGTTGAAGGAGCATTAGTTAGTCCAAAAGGCATTACCAAGAATTCATAATGGCCATCATGTGTGCGAAATGCAGTTTTTGGAATGTCATCGTCACATACCCGAATTTGGTGGTAACCGGATCGGATGTCCAACTTCGTGAAGACTCGAGCTCCTTTCAATTCATCAAGAAGTTCATCCACCACTAGTATTGAGTATTTTTCCTTGACGGTGATGCCATTTAAAGCTCGGTAGTCGATGCACATCCGTCAAGTTCCATCCTTCTTGCGTACAAGTAGCACCGGTGAGGAATAGGGGCTGCAACTTGGTCGAATCACCCCTGTTTCAAGCATCTCCTTTACGATCTTTTCAATTTCATCTTTCTGGAGGTGAGGATATCGGTATGGTCGAGTGTTCGCTAGTGGCTTGCCCAGAAGGATTGGAATTCGATGGTCATGTTGCCGAAAAGGAGGAAGACCGCGCGGTTCAGCAAAAATGTCGGCAAATTCAGTAAGCAATTGGGCAAGATTTTGATCTTCAAATTCTATTTTCTTCCCCTCTGGTTGCTGCTAGAGGTGCATCAAAAAGGCACCATTTACCTTGTGTAAAACTTTCTCCATTCGTTGGGTCGAAACAGTGGTAACGTTGCTTCCGTGCTTCCCGCGTAGGATGATCTGTTTGCCCTTACAATAGAATTTCATAATTAATTTAGAAAAGTTCCAAGAGACATCACCTAGTGTAGTCAGCCATTCGATACCAAGCACTACCTCATAGTCATCGATTGGTAGGAGGAAGAAATCGGTGATAATTTCTTGGTCTTGCAGTAATAGTTTCACCTGCGGGCATCTTTGGTCGCACTTTAGGATTCTGCCATCGACAACCTTTACATCGAACTTGCTGCAACCTTCAATATGCAGTGCCATCTGAGCAGCAACCTTACTATTCAGGAAGTTATTAGTGCTACCCGTGTCGATGAGAACAGTGATCGGCTGTTGTTTGAGAAGGCCTCCAACTTTCATTGTTTGCGGATTTGAGTAGCCGGCTAGTGCGTGTACCGTAATGTCGGTCGGCTGTGGCTCTTTTTCCATATCTTCTTCTTCATGTTCAAGGCTCTCTTCTAGATGTTCAATGACCTCTTCTTCTACTGGTTCAATCATAAGAAGGCCACAAAATAAGCCTAAATCGTAGCCTACATCCACCAATCCACCAACCCTTTTGACCATCACTTCTCTCAACCTATACATGCCTTTAACCTAACAACAAAAGAGAGATCTTAACATCATAGATTTGGAGGCATATATTATGGCATATAAGGAGGTAATCAATGCTAAATTCGAAGCCTTGGAGGCACGAATGGAGGATAAGATTCGGATGCTCTTTACCGAACTCAGATTGGGCCGACCACTAAGCCCGAAGAAATCACATCAAGGAGAGAGCTTTGCCTAATCACACCAACCCCAAAGATATGACTTCCAAGAGAGGGGAAGCTCTATGACTGAACCCAACTATCCATGGATGAGAGTGGACTTCCCTAGATGGGAAGAAGGAGACCCGATTGGTTGGATCTCGCGCGTGGAGCGATATTTTCAATACTACAAAACCGCGGATGCATCTATGGTGAAAATTGCAGCTATACATCTTGAAGGGGATGCTATACAGTAGTTTGACTGGTTTCAACATACTTATGGAGTCCTTTCATGGCAACAATTCAAAGAAGGACTGCTGATCCGCTTCAGACCAACCGATTACGAGAATATTAATGGACAACTAGCAACGATCCGACAAACTTCCACCATTCAGGAGTACCAAACTAGGTTTGAAAGGTTATCTAATCAAACTCATGATTGGTCTCAAAAACAGCTATTAAGGACCTTCATTGAGGGCTTGAAGCCGGAGATCCGAGGAGAAGTTAAAGCGCGACAACCGTACACACTTATGGCAGCCATCTCTTTCGCACGACATCAAGAGGAGCAATTGAACCATGAAGCTCGGAGGACTAGGGTCATTCCTCAACCAGTAATATTGAAGCCCTCAGCCCCCCCTACTATCGACCAAGTCCCTACACCAAAGAGGTTAACAGGAGAAGAGCTTCGGGAGCGATATGCGAAGGGGTTATGTTGGCATTGTGACGAGCCGTGGAGCCGTGAGCATCGCTGTAGTAAAGGAGGACTTCTTATGATTGAACCGATAGAAGAAGAGGTCATTGAACATCCAAAAGAGAGCTTTGAACATGAAGAAGAAGATGCAGAAGAAGAGCCACAACCGACCGAAGTTACGGTACATACACTAGCTAGCTACTCAAACCCGCAAACGATGAAAATTGGAGGCCTTCTCAAACAACAACCAATCACTGTTCTCATCGACACGGGCAGTACTACTAACTTCCTAAATAGTAAGCATGCTGTTCGGATATCATTACCTATCGAGAATCGCTGTAGGTTTGATGTGAAGGTCACCAACGGACGGATTTTGAATTGTGATCATAGGCGCACTTGCAGGAGAAACTATTGCTGCAGGACCAAGAGATAATTGCAGATTTCTTTCTTCTCCCTCTTAACAATCATGAGGCCATGCTCAGAATTAAATGGTTGACGACATTAGGTGATATTTCCTGGAATTTTATGAAACTAATTATGAAATTTTACAGTAAGGAGAAACAGGTGACATTGCACGGGAAACATGGGGGCGACATAACAACGATTTGCACACAACAAATGGAGAATGTTTTGCAAAAAGCATGCAGCGGCTTTTTGGTACAACTTGAGCAGCAAACTAAGGGAGAGCCAACAGAATTTGAAGATCCAAATCTACTTCCTTTGCTTGCTGAATTTTCAAATATATTTGACGAACCGCGCAACCTACCTCTTACCTGTCGGCATGATCATTGTATAATGATTCTTCCAGGCAAATCTTCAACAAATGCTCAGCCATATCAGTATCCACATCTCCAGAAGGATGAAATAGAAATGATTATAAAAGAGATGCTCGAAACAGGAGTTATTCGGCCAAGTTGCAACCTCTACTCTTCGCCGGTGCTACTTGTACGCAAGAAGGACGGAACAAGGCGAATATGTGTTGATTACCGAGCTCTCAATGGCATAATCATCAAGGACAAATACTTTATTCCAATAGTAGATGAATTGCTAGATAAAAGGGAGCACAAATCTTTATAAAGCTGGACCTTTGATCCGGGTATCATCAAATACGAGCATGCGAAGAAGACATACGGAAAACCACCTTTTGAACATACAACAACCACGAATTTTTGCTTTCTTCAACAAAAGGTGGAATATTTTGGGCATATCATATCAGAGGAAGGTGTGGCAGTGGACCCCTTCAAAATTGGAGCAATGCAAAACTGGCCGACCTCGAGAAACATAAAATTGCTACATGGCTTTCTGGGTTTAACAGGCTACTACCGCAAGTTCTTGAAAAACTATGGAAAGATCAGTGCACTACTTACTTCCTTACTAGAAAAAGATGTCTTCCAATGGTTGGACAGAGCCTCCGCTGCCTTCGACAAACTTAAGGCAGCCATGACGACGACGCCGGTGCTAACACTACCAGATTTCAACCGACCATTCATTATTGAGGCCGACACATCTGGAGTCAGAATTGGAACCATTCTCATGCAAGATGGTCGACCACTCGCATACACTAGCAAGGCATTATCTCCCTCCGATCAAAATATGTCAACATATGATAAGGAGATGCTCGCCATTGTGCGCGCAGCAACGAGGTGGAGATTGTACTTGATCAGGCGATACTTTCAAATCAAGACCGACCATAAAAGCCTAAAATATCTCTTGGAGCAGAAGATATCTTCCCCCGAGTAGCAAAAATGGGTAACAAAACTTCTTGGATTTGATTTTGAAATAACTTACAAAAAGGGGAAAGAGAATGTTCTTGCAGATGCGCTTTCGCAGCGACCCGAGCAAGTTGAAGTTTCGACCGTTTCACTTCCGACCAGCGACTTCCTTGAGGATATTAAGATGGAATGGCAGGAAGATTCAGATACTAGTAAGATTATAAAAAAATTGGAGGAAGCACCAAGCCCCATGGCTCATTACAATTGGGACTCAAAAGAATTACACTATAAGGGACGCATTGTGCTTGTGACAAATTCTACTTTCATCTTCAATAGCAGATTTTGGACAAAGTTATTCTATACGCAGGGTACTAAATTGAAAAGGAGTATGATATATCACCCACAAACCAACAGCCAACCGGAAGTTCTAAACAGGTGCTTAGAGACAGCCCAAAGCCACCCACCAAATATGACTACCCAAAGAGAACTCCAGACCCAACCAAGTGCCATTATTGATCGACGGATCGTGACTTGACGACGACGACCCACTAATGAAGTGCTAATATAGTGGGCGAACCTACCAAAAGAAGATGCCACTTGGGAGAACTATGATGACTTGAAGATCAAATTCCCAGAATTCATGAATCATCAGCCTCGAGGACAAGGCTGATTTGAAGAGGGCGGGTTTTTTAGGACTCTAGCTTGGAGAGTCCTAATTGAGAGGGACATTCATGTAAAAATGTTAGGACTCTAGCTACGAGTGTCACGCCCCTAAAAATATCCATGATATTTAAATTTTTTTTTTTTCGCCACAACTAACCCAGGATCCAAACACACATTTGAGGTCATTAAGAAAACATTCAGATCAAAAATTTCACTTCTATAATCTATCAATTCATAACCCTGTGTAATTCATAAACATAGCACACATCACTCGATAATTTATACAATCTGAACTCAACTCATCAAAATAAAAACCGCAATATAAATCCACAAGTGGGGAAATCTATGCAGTCACCACAATCATCGATTTACCATAAGTTCATATCATTACACGAATTTAATTTAACATTCCAAAACCCTATACATGAGGGATCCTGTCACGCCCCTAAAAATATCCATGATATTTAAATTTTTTCGCCACAACTAACCCAGGATCCAAACACACATTTGAGGTCACTAAGAAAATATTCAGATCAAAAATTTCACTTCTATAATCTATCAATTCATAACCCTGTGCAATTCATAAACATAGCACACATCACTCGATAATTTATACAATCTGAACTCAACTCATCAAAATAAAAACCACAATATAAATCCACAAGTGGGGAAATCTATGCAGTCACCACAATCATCGATTTACCATAAGTTCATATCATTACACGAATTTAATTTAACATTCCAAAACCCTATACATGAGGGATCCTTTAACTTACACAAAATCCACAGGTTTAGATTCATAGTCACATTTCATTAGATGCAACGTAGCTTATACACAACTACATATATGCTAACAAAAGTTCTGCCCAACATCTTCTAAACTTTCCACTGCCTCAGCCCATTCTTAACATTTAAGCAAGCGATACGCTATCCTGAAAAATTTATCAACAAATGGGGTGAGCATAAAGAGCTCAGCAAGTGACTAACATATCCATATCAAAATAGTACAATTTCCAAAGAGATGCAGTTTCAAACACAAAGCAGAATATACGATTTCGTATACATAATATCATTAGGAGCAGAATCATAATTGTCCTTTTTAATCATACATATTTGGTTCCTGACAGATGGGGCATAGAGTAATTGGAGCATATCAGAAACAAAGGAAACATATCGGAGCTTATCAATGGCATATAAAATGTTCCAAATCACATCAACGACATAGGGAACATTACGAAGCAAAATCAGCAGTGAATGAAGCATTTCAGAGCATATCAAACTCATATGTCGTACAGAAGCTCAAACGTCGTCCTTGACGTTACAATCATATCATAACTATCCAGAGCACGAACGGAAATAACTCACCAAAACTCTGGATGTCATATCAAACATATAGAGGGTGTAGTGGGATCTCAGTCAGAATGTGATTCATCCATTTCTGAATGACCACCTGACAAAAGTCTCCCACGTCTGGGAGCTCCATCCACCCACGTCTAGGTGAAGTCAAAGGGGACCGGCAGAGCATCGCAGGCTCTAAGCAATATCCCACAAAGCGGGACCCCACAAAGCGGGCAAATAAGTGCATACCAGAATATCTCACAAAGCGGGACCCCACAAAGCGGGCAAATAAGCGCATACCAGAATATCCCACAAAGCGGGACCCCACAAAGCGGGCAAATCAGCGCATACCCTTTACCATTTCTGGCAAAGGTCCAGACAATCCCACACACCAGAGTACAAGAAGGCAGTTTCAACAATAAGTAGCATATAACGGAAGCACACGCGGAACAACCAAACGTACATGTGCCTTTTCAAAAGCAATGTGATGCAAGGAATAAATCTCTCACAAAAGTATTCATTTTAGGAAAGAAATGAAAGCAAGAGTATACAGGGATTCCAAACAATCATAATCAGCTCAATTCCAATAAGAAGATTAGGCGAATTCAAGTATCCAAAGGAAATGGAACAGAATACGCGAAATCGACCAAAGCTCGATTTCGGACAGAATTCCAGTGGCACATCAAACAAATATTTCAGAATAACAATTATGCTCCAATACCCATAAGAAGGCTATGGTCGAACCATATATCAATCTATATTCGGATGGAACAGATTTCATATGAAACAGGGCTCCCAACACAGAGTTACCTCTGATTTGGTAACACAAGGTCAAAATCACAATCACTGTTTTGCAGAATTTATAAGGTCGGATTCAACAGACGATAGGGTGGGCAATTGAACTCCAAAATTTTCAAACTATATGTCAAAAGAGAGAATTTCAAGTCTAGTTTCAAATAAAATCAGTTTGGTACAAACCAGAATTTTCAATAGGGAGTTATAGGCGTTTTAGTATCGAAAGGTCAGAAATCTTAAACTCTGTTTTACAGCGTCTATAGGCTCTTTTGAAACAAATTTTTGGGTAAGTATTCGGTGTCCAAAATCTACAAAATCTGTGTCAAAAGAAATATATACGAGTCTAATTTCAAACAAAAATAGTTCCTGCCTGAATCCTCATTCTGTACTAAAACTTATAGCTGAAACAGTGCTTAGGGGTCCGTTTACCGAAAAAAAACTTTCAGAATCCATGGTTTTATGTCCAAGGAGAGACATATCAGTTTCTAAATAGAAATCTTCCAATTTATTTTGAATCAACATAAAAACAGAGTCTAATACTGCTGTAGGATGGGGTTAGAACACTTGCCTTTGGAAATTTTGACCCGAAATGACAAGATTAAAGCAAGAACCCTAAAAGCCCCAATTTTCTTTCTCTTCTTCTTCTTCTTCTTCTTCTTTCTTTCTTTCTTTCCCTGATCACCCACGAGCTGCCTCCTCTGCTTCCTTAAGAACGAAGGCAGAGAGGCTTAAGCGGTGGAATTTGTCATTTGGTGCATTTTGCAGTTTAGTCCTTGTTTTTATCATATTCACGATTAGGTCCTTAGGGTTTACATATAGATCCTCAGATTCTTTCTTTTCTCTTTTTTTTTTGAACAGATCTCCCAAATCTTACAAATAAGTTACCTCTGATTCATACTCTATTTCTTTTGTCAATTAAAATAGATGCTTACGTTATCACCAGAAATTTATACGAACATTCGGAAATGAGGGGTGTTACACTCTCCCCCCCTTAAAAGAAAAATTTAGTCCTCTAAATTTATCGTACCTCTATTTGATGAAAAGACGAGGATACACCTTTTTCATTTCCTCTTCTAGCTCCCAAGTTGTCTCTTCTCCAGAATGATGTCTCCAATTTACTTGAACCAGTGGGATGACCCGATTCCTTAGGACTTTTTCTTTCTTATCAATAATCTGAATAGGCTCTTCCACATAGGATAAATCTTTATCGAACTCCACCAGCTCATACTTAATGATGTGAGAAGGGTCATACATATACTTTCTAATCATCGAGACATGAAATATATCATGGACATGGCTCAATGCTGGTGGTAAGGCAATCCTGTAAGCGACAGAACCAACCCTCTCAAGAACCTCAAAAGGTCCAATAAATCTTGGGCTTAACTTTCCTTTCTTCCCAAACCTTATAATGTCTTTGGAAGGGGAGACTTTTAAGAATACAAAATCTCCGATTTCAAACTCAATATCTCGTCTCCTATTATCGGCATAACTCTTTTGACGACTTTGAGCAGCTTTTAACCTTTTCCTTATAACTTGAATTTTCTCGGTAGTTTCTTGTACCTGGTCCGGTGCTAACAACTTTCTGTCCCCAACTTCCTCCCAACATATAGGTGTTATGCACTTTCGCCCATATAAAGCTTCATAAGGAGCCATCTGAATACTTGAATGATAACTATTGTTATACGTGAACTCAACAAGTGAAATATTCTTATCCCATTCACCTTTCCAATCCATAACATAGGCTCTAAGCAAATCCTCAAGTGTTTGAATTGTTCTTTCTGACTGACCATCGGTCTGAGGATGATATGCAGTGCTAAACTTAACTTTAGTGCCCATAGATTCCTGTAATCTTCTCCAGAATCTAGAGAGAAATCTGGAGTCTCTATCAGAGATGATCTCCTTTGGAATACCATGAAGTCTTACTATTTCATTAACATATAAATCTGCAAGTCTATCAAGCGAATAAGTCATATTAATCGGAAGGAAATGTGCAGATTTTGTTAACCTATCAATGATAACCCAAATAGCATCATGCTTCCTCGAGGTTCTGGGTAGTCCTGAAACAAAATCCATAGTAATACATTCCCATTTCCATTCAGGTATAACTAAAGGTTGCAGCAACCCTCCAGGTCTTTGGTGTTCTACTTTGATTTGCTGACAAGTCAAACATTTTGAAACATACATTGCAATTTCCTTCTTCATACCTTCCCACCAATAATGACTTTGAAGATCTCTATACATCTTAGTGCTCCCAGGGTGTAGGGCGTACTTTGAAGTATGACTTTCATTTAGGATTTGATTCTTGATATCTAGTTCATTTGGTACACATACTCTCTCCCCAAATCTCAATAGGCCATCCTTTGAAACTTGAAATTGTGGCTTCAATTCCTTTTCTACTTCACTCCTCAAGTAGATTAAGTGTGGATCTCGTAATTGTCCCTCCTTAATTTGTTGCATAAGATCAGACTGCACTTGAATGGAGGCCATCAAAATCATCGAGTCTTGCTCTTTCCTCAAAGCTCTCAAATCAAAATTTTCTTCTATTAGCTTCCATTGCTTCACGACCAGACTAGCCATAAAACTTATAGATTTCCTACTAAGTGCATCAGCTACAACATTGGCCTTGCCCGGGTGATAACGGATGGCACAATCGTAATCCTTCAGAAGTTCTATCCATCTTCGCTGCCTCATGTTTAGCTCTTTCTGAGTGAAAATATATTTTAGACTCTTGTGATCAGTAAAGATTTCAAACTGTCGACCATACAAATAATGTCTCCAAATCTTTAGAGCAAAAATGATTGCTGCTAATTCCAAATCATGAGTTGGATAATTCAATTCATAACCCTTAAGTTGCCTAGAAGCATAAGCATCAAAACACATCCCAAGCCCTTTCTTGAAGCATCAGTATAAACTACAAATCCCTCACTACCACTTGGAATAGTGAGAATAGGGGCACTAGTCAATCTTCTTTTTAACTCTTGAAAGCTTTGCTCACAATCATCGCCCCATACAAATTTCATATTCTTCTTAGTGAGTTTGGTGAGAGGTTGAGCAATTCGAGAAAATCCCTCCACAAATCTCCTGTAATAACCTGCCATGCCCAAGAAACTTCTAACCTCTATTACATTTGTTGGTACTTCCCATTCAACTACAGCTTCTATTTTCCTTGGATCAACAGATATACCCTTCCCTGAAATCACATGGCCTAAGAAAGCAACTTCATTCAACCAAAATTCACATTTGCTGAACTTCGCATACAACTTCTTTTCTCTTAGTATGGACAACACATCACTCAAGTGTTCCTTATGCTCCTGGTTACTCTTTGAATACACCAATATGTCATCAATAAATATAATTACACAGATATCCAAGAGCGGTTGAAATATCCTATTCATTAGTTCCATAAAAGCTGCAGGGGCATTTGTCAAACCAAATGGCATCACCAAGAATTCATAATGACCATATCGAGTTCTGAAAGCTGTTTTTGAAATATCCTCCTCCTTGATCTTTAGCTGATAGTAACCTGACCTCAGGTCAATCTTAGAGAATACTTGTGCACCCTGCAGTTGATCAAACAAATCATCAATTCTAGGTATGGGATATTTGTTTTTGATGGTCACCTGATTCAACTGTCTATAATCAATACAAAGCCTCAATGTTCCATCCTTCTTCTTCACTAATAGTACCGGAGCACCCCATGGGGACACACTGGGTCGTATGAAACCCTTATCTAATAATTCTTGTATTTGCTTCTTTAATTCCTCTAGCTCGAGTGGTGCCATTCTGTAGGGAGGCTTAGATATTGGGGTTGTACTGGAGACCAGATCAATAGCAAATTCACCCTCTCTATCTAGAGGTAAACCAGGCAAGTCATCTGGGAATACATCAGGGAATTCTTTGACCACTGAAATTTCATCTAGGTGGGTTTCCTGGTTTGAATGCTCCTTTACACACACCATATAACAAAAACAACCTTTCTGCATAAGACGATAAGCTTGAAGTGCTGATATCAAGCAAGGAGGCAAATCATGCTTAATGCCCTCAAAGAAAAATATAGGCTGATCTGGTATGCAGAAAATAATTATTTTCTTGTAACAATCAATACTGGCGTGATGAGAAGATAACCAATCCATGCCAAGTATAATATCAAAACCCTGGATCTCTAGGAGAATCAAATCAGCAAGGAGTTCGTGGTCTCCAATAGAGATCAAACAAGATGGGTAGACCAATTTTGTTGCCAATGAATCTCCAACAGTAGTTGTTACATATAACATATAATCTAGGGGTTTAGGTAGAATATCCAAGTGACAAGCAAAGTATTTTGAAACAAACGATAAGTTGGAGCCGGGATCAAACAAAACTTTTGCATTTCTTTTAGAAACATGAAGAATACCTTCCACCACTGATTTAGAAGCTCTAGAATCTTGTTCAGTGATAGCGTATACTCTAGCATGGGCTGAGGGTCTAGGAGACAATGGCTCTCTTTTCCTGTTCAGTGGGCAATCTTTTATTTGATGACCTAGCTTTCCATAATTAAAACATGCTCCAGTCACCCGAAAACACCGACTTGTCTCATGATTTAACCCGCATTTTTCACATGACTGAGTCCTCCCCCATGGTTTCCTTTTCTCAAATCCAGATGTCTTAAACCTCTTGTTACTATCTTCGTATTCATTTACTCTCCTGCTTTTGCTAGTAAATTTGTCCCTTTGGTTCTTGCCAATGATTTCTTGAATTTCCTCCATGTCTCTTTCAATTTTCAAAGCTCTTTCTACCGTATCAGCATATGTTTGTAATTTTAAAGCTGACATTCGGCTTCTTATTGCCGGCCGTAATCCCCTTTCAAACCTTCTTGCCTTTCTAGATTCATCATTAGTCATATGTGTGGCAAACCTGGAGAGCTCAGTAAATTTAGATTCATACTTTGTAACCGTCATACTTCCCTGGATAAGATTCAAGAACTCAAATTCTTTTTGCTCTCTCATACATTCTGAAAAATATTTATCGTTAAACTTTTCTTGGAATAACTTCCATGTCATTGGCTCATGTTTGATTTCAGACATCCTCTTAATCATTCTCCACCAGTGTTCAGCTTCTCCCTCCAGCATAAAGGTGGCAAGAAAAACCTTTCGTTCATCAGAGTAATTTAAGGCATCAAATATTTTCTCTATCTGCATCATCCATCGTTCCGCCACCATTGGATCAGACTCACCACTGAAACTGGGAGGACTAAGCTTCTTAAACTGTCCAATTCCCAACCCCGTCTGGTTTGATGTCTCTGTCCCATCATTATTTCCTTGTTGGACAGGTTGTTGTTGTTGTTGCATCACTTGTGCCATAGTCTCCAAAGTCCGCATAATACCACTCAATTGATCAGCAGTAGATGCAACAGGAGAACCAGATGATCTCGTCATCCTCGCTTCCTAAAACATCAAAAGAACATTTTCTTTGATCAATCTCTAAATGGTAGTCAATAAACCTAAAAAAAAACATAATATTCTTAGTGATTCTCAAATCATGCTCTGATACCACCTCTGTCACGCCCCTAAAAATATCCATGATATTTAAATTTTTTTTTTTTCGCCACAACTAACCCAGGATCCAAACACACATTTGAGGTCACTAAGAAAACATTCAGATCAAAAATTTCACTTCTATAATCTATCAATTCATAACCCTGTGCAATTCATAAACATAGCACACATCACTCGATAATTTATACAATCTGAACTCAACTCATCAAAATAAAAACCACAATATAAATCCACAAGTGGGGAAATCTATGCAGTCACCACAATCATCGATTTACCATAAGTTCATATCATTACACGAATTTAATTTAACATTCCAAAACCCTATACATGAGGGATCCTTTAACTTACACAAAATCCACAGGTTTAGATTCATAGTCACATTTCATTAGATGCAACGTAGCTTATACACAACTACATATATGCTAACAAAAGTTCTGCCCAACGTCTTCTAAACTTTCCACTGCCTCAGCCCATTCTTAACATTTAAGCAGGCGATACGCTATCCTGAAAAATTTATCAACAAATGGGGTGAGCATAAAGAGCTCAGCAAGTGACTAACATATCCATATCAAAATAGTACAATTTCCAAAGAGATGCAGTTTCAAACACAAAGCAGAATATACGATTTCATATACATAATATCATTAGGAGTAGAATCATAATTGTCCTTTTTAATCATACATATTTGGTTCCTGACAGATGGGGCATAGAGTAATTGGAGCATATCAGAAACAAAGGAAACATATCGGAGCTTATCAATGGCATATAAAATGTTCCAAATCACATCAACGACATAGGGAACATTACGAAGCAAAATCAGCAGTGAATGAAGCATTTCAGAGCATATCAAACTCATATGTCGTACAGAAGCTCAAACGTCGTCCTTGACGTTACAATCATATCATAACTATCCAGAGCACGAACAGAAATAACTCACCAAAACTCTGGATGTCATATCAAACATATAGAGGGTGTAGTGGGATCTCAGTCAGAATGTGATTCATCCATTTCTGAATGACCACCTGACAAAAGTCTCCCACGTCTGGGAGCTCCATCCACCCACGTCTAGGTGAAGTCAAAGGGGGCCGGCAGAGCATCGCAGGCTCTAAGCAATATCCCACAAAGCGGGCAAATAAGCGCATACCAGAATATCCCACATAGCGGGACCCCACAAAGCGGGCAAATCAGCGCATACCCTTTACCATTTCTGGCAAAGGTCCAGACAATCCCACACACCAGAGTACAAGAAGGCAGTTTCAACAATAAGTAGCATATAACGGAAGCACACGCGGAACAACCAAACGTACATGTGCCTTTTCAAAAGCAATGTGATGCAAGGAACAAATCTCTCACAAAAGTATTCATTTTAGGAAAGAAATGAAAGCAAGAGTGTACAAGGATTCCAAACAATCATAATTAGCTCAATTCCAATAAGAAGATTAGGCGAATTCAAGTATCCAAAGGAAATGGAACAGAATACGCGAAATCGACCAAAGCTCGATTTCGGACAGAATTCCAGTGGCACATCAAACAAATATTTCAGAATAACAATTATGCTCCAATACCCATAAGAAGGCTATGGTCGAACCATATATCAATCTATATTCGGATGGAACAGATTTCATATGAAACAGGGCTCCCAACACAGAGTTACCTCTGATTTGGTAACACAAGGTCAAAATCACAATCACTGTTTTGCAGAATTTATAAGGTCGGATTCAACAGACGATAGGGTGGGCAATTGAACTCCAAAATTTTCAAACTATATGTCAAAAGAGAGAATTTCAAGTCTATTTTCAAATAAAATCAGTTTGGTACTAACCAGAATTTTCGACAGGGAGTTATAGGCGTTTTAGTATCGAAAGGTCAGAAATCTTGAACTCTGTTTTACAGCGTCTATAGGCCCTTTTGAAACAAATTTTTGGGTAAGTATTTGGTGTCCAAAATCTACAAAATCGGTGTCAAAAGAAATATATACGAGTCTAATTTCAAACAAAAATAGTTCCTGCCTCAATCCTCATTCTATACTAAAACTTATAGCTGAAACAGTGCTTAGGGGTCAGTTTACCGAAAAAAACTTTCAGAATCCATGGTTTTATGTCTAAGGAGAGACATATCAGTTTCTAAATAGAAATCTTCCAATTTATTTTGAATCAACATAAAAACAGAGTCTAATACTACTGTAGGATGGGGTTAGAACACTTGCCTTTGGAAATTTTGACCCGAAATGACAAGATTAAAGCAAGAACCCTAAAAGCCCCAATTTTCTTTCTCTTCTTCTTCTTCTTCTTCTTCTTCTTCTTCTTCTTCTTTCTTTCTTTCTTTCCCTGATCACCCACGAGCTGCCTCCTCTGCTTCCTTAAGAACGAAGGCAAAGAGGCTTAAGCGGTGGAATTTGCCATTTGGTGCATTTTGCAGTTTAGTCCTTATTTTTATCATATTCACGATTAGGTCCTTAGGGTTTACATATAGGTCCTCAGATTCTTTCTTTTCTCTTTTTTTTTTGAACAGATCTCCCAAATCTTACAAATAAGTTACCTCTGATTCATACTCTATTTCTTTTGTCAATTAAAATAGATGCTTACGTTATCACCAGAAATTTATACGAACATTCGGAAATGAGGGGTGTTACAAGGAGAGTCCTAATTGAGAGGGACATTCTGTTAGGACTCTAGCTAGGAGAGTCCTAATTGTGAGGGGCATTCATGTAGGAGGTTTTTTCTTAGAGAATAATTAGGAGTTGTAAGGGAATAGGAGTCTTGAGTAGGAGTCCTATTAGGAGTTGGTTAGAAGTAAGAGTCTTAAGTAGGAGTCCTATTAGGAGTTAGGGTTTAGAAGCCCTATAAATAGCCATGTATTCCTTCTCTTTTCATAAGCAATAGATGAATCTTTTCTGCAGCCTTTGAGCAGCAACTTGGAGGGAGGAACCCCTATAGAGTTCCAAGGAGACCGATCCCCTAAAGAGATCAATCCCAAGTTTAGAATCTACAAGTGTTCTAACACATAACCCTTTCGCAGATCGCTCCCGAAGTTCTTCTCTTGTTAACCTTTTCGGTGCAGGGACTCGGTTGATAGTAGGGGGGCTGAGGGCTTTAGTATTGTAGGTCGTGGAGTGATCCTTGTCCTCCGGGCTTCATGGTTAAATCGCTCCTCTTGAAGTCGTGCGAAAGAGATGGCTGCCATAAGCGTGTATGGTTGTCGCGCCTTAACTTCTCCCCGGATCTCCGGCTTTAAGCCCTCAATAAAAGTCCCCAATAACTGTTTTTCAGACCAATCACGAGTTTGATTAGATAACCTTTCAAACCTGGTTTGGTACTCCTGAATGGTGGAGGTTTGTCGGATCTTTGCTAGTTGTCCGTCAATGTTCTCGTAATAAGTTGGTCCGAAGCGGATCAGTAGTCCTTCTTTCAATTGTTGCCATAAAAGGGCTCCATAAGTGTGTTCAAACCAGTCAAACCATTGTATGGCATCCCCTTCAAGATGTATAGCTGCAATTTCCACCATGGATGCATCCGCAGTTTTATGGTACCGAAAATATCGCTCCGCGTGCGAGATCCAACCAATTGGGTCTCCTTCTTCCTATCTAGGGAAGTCCACTCTCATGCGCGAATTGTTGGGGTCGGTCATAGAACCTCCTCTCTCTTGGAAGTCATCTCTTTGGGCATGATTTGATTGATTAGAGCTCTCTCCTTGATGTGATTTCTTCGGGCTTGGTGGTCGGCCCAAACTGAATTCGGTAAGGAGAGTCCGAATCTTATCCTCCATTCGTGCCTCAAAGGCTTCAAATTTTGCATTGATTGCGTCCTCAGATGCCATAGTATATGACTCCAAATCTGTGATGTTAAGATCTCTCTTTTGTTGACGGGTTAAAGGCATGTATAGGTTTGATAGAAATCAGTGAAAGTTTGCTGCAGAATTGTGTTGTCTTGTAAGAGCAGAATTAACGTCGAAGAAACAGTGGTTTCTCGATGAAATCTTCATAAAAAATTTGAGAGATTTGAGGAGGAAATTGACAGTAATATCTCAGTTTATATGACAGCAAGGATGTCCAATTTAATCAAGAAAATTTCGGCAGTAACAACAAGAAAATTGGTGTAAGTTGCGATAGCAGAATTCTCGTCGAAAAATTTCAGCAACTTACGATGAAATTTTCAACAATATAGGAACGAATTTTTTTTTTTTTTTGGATTTTCGAATATGGATAACTAAATTGCAGCAGCAGTAAGGTAGGAAACCAGAACCTGTTGCAATTCACAGGGAGATCAAAGGATGATCTGTGGTGGTGGAGATGACGGTGGAATTTGGCGACGATCTTTTAAGCAATTGTGGGAATTACTTTGGGCGGTTGTGGAGGGTTGATGGATGGCAGTGGAAGGGCAGCGAGATGCCAAGAACGCTGCTCTGATACCAGGTGATAGAACCCTTACATATTCTAAACTTGGGGTTGATCTCTTTAGGGGATCGGCCTCCTTGGAACTCTATAGGGGTTCCTCCCTCCAAGTTGCTGCTCAAAGGCTGCAGAAAAGATTCATCTATTGCTTGTGAAAAGAGAAGGAATACATGGCTATTTATAGGGCTTCTAAACCCTAACTCCTAATAGGACTCCTACTTAAGACTCTTACTTCTAACCAACTCCTAATATGACTTATACTCAAGACTCCTATTCCCTTACAACTCCTAATTCATCTCTAAAAACCTCCTAACAGAATGTCTCTCTCAATTAGGACTCTCCTAGTTAGAGTCCTAACAGAGTGTCCCTCTCAATACCTCCTAACAGAATGTCTCTCTCAATTAGGACTCTCCTAGTTAGAGTCCTAACAGAGTGTCCCTCTCAATTAGGATTCTCCTAACTAGAGTCCTAACAGAATGTCCCTCTCAATTAGGACTCTCTTAGCTAGAGTCCTAACAGTTCATCGGATGATCGACGGAAGTTCGCCGGAAACTCGCCGGAAGAAGCGATTGACGCACCGAAGCAAGCTACAGAAATTGTCTTAGGATTTATCGTAGTTAGCACAATGATTAAGTTGGAAATGGGAGGTGATCCCATTACATTAATCTTGGGGCAATTGGGCCCCTGAAAAACCCAAATTGGGCCGAATGGATCTACCCATTCGGACCCTGATTGCTGTGGGAGGTGCAACCGCCCAAGCCAGGAGGTAGCACCGCCTGGGCTAAGTCTCCCAGGGAGACTGGGCGGTGCAACCACCCCAGCCAGGAGGTAGCACCGCCTGGGCTCAGTCTCCGAGCGAGATTGGGCGGTGCAACCTCCTCTGATAGGAGGTAGCACCGCCTGAGCTCGGTCTTCGAGCTCTAGCAGGCGGTGCAACCGCCCCAGTCAGGAGGTGCAACCGCTTGAGCTCAGTCTTTGAGCTCTGGCAGAGAGGTGCAACCGCCCCTGACAGAGGTGGCACCGCCTAGAGGATCAGTCTTCGAGCTATGCCAGGCGGTGCAACCGCCCTAGTCAGGAGGTGCAACCGCCTGATCCCGGAATTCCGGGAATTGACAGTTTTGAGCTCCAAATTTGAACTGGGTTGGGGCCTATAAATACCCCACCCATTTAGCACTGAAAGGAAAAGACTTACACTCGAAATCTTGATCTTTTTCTGTGATTCTTAGAGCTCAAAATTGTTGTAAAGGCCAAAAGTTCTTCTCCCTCTTTTCTTCCAAGTTTTGAGTTGTAAAGAGAGGAGAGAAAATTTCTGTAAGGGTTGTCTCCTAAGCCCGTCAAAAGGAGTGAAACTGTAAAAGGGCGGTTGGCCTTTGCCTATTGAAGGAAGGCCTCTAGTTGACGTCGGTGACCTCGTCGGTGGAGGAAGCCAAAAGTGGAGTAGGTCAAGATTGACCGAACCACTCTAAATCTCGATTTGCATTTACTTTGAGCATTTTATCTTTACTGCAAACCTCCTAAATAGCTGCCTTCTGCGCTTTTACGAACGAGTTTCTAAGTTTAGAGCCTTCCGAATCTGCATTTAGACGTAAATCGACTTTTTCGTACGATCATTACATTTCAGTTTACATTTACATTTTGATTTCAATCATAACTACAAACTGCCTTCTACGCATTTATAAAACGTATCTCAAAGTTCAGTATCTTCAAAATTGGCATTTAGACGTAAACCGGTTTTATCGTACGAACGTCGCATTTCAGTTTGCGCTTGCATTCTGATTTTCATCATAAACTGCAAACTGCCTTCATAGATTTACTTTAACGTCATCTCGCTTAATCTTAGTTAAAGTAATCTTAGAATCGACTTTTACATCGAAATCGTTTTTATCAAATGAACGCAGCTTTCGATTTTAATATTGAAAGATTTCCGCTGCACTAATTCACCCCCCCCCCCCCTCTTAGTGCTCTTGATCCTAACAGATAGAGGATCATCCACTCTTGACGTCATGAGAGGAATATCTCATGTGTTCTTACTCAGACAAATCCCTAGCCAGGGTCATTCAAGTTGAGAGAGAAAGAGTTCTCCGGGAGAATCCGATTAGAGCGAGACTAGAGTAGAAACTATATGGGTTTGATAGCACCATGCCCGATATACGATCTCTGGGATATTAGATGGATGAGGGACTATAGGTACACGGTAATTGAGGATAGACAGGTCCAATGGATTGGATTCCCCTGTATCGTCTGGGGACTACGACGTAGTGGCTTAGTACGTTCGCAGTCGATTAGTCAAGTGAATTATTACAGAGATAATAATTCACTGAGTTAGAAGGAGTTTTGATAGGTACGACTTATGGCCAGCTCGATATTAGGCCTAGAGGGTCACACACATATGGTAGGCATTGCGATGAGTAGAGGTTCAGATATGAGATATTCGACGGAGCCCTTGTCTTATTAAATATCCAATAAGCCCCTGAATTATTGGATCTCATGGACGAGATCCAATAAGAGCCCATTAGAGATTATTAGTTAGAGATCCACTAATCTAAAAGGCATGGGTCATTGGATGCAGATCCAATACCCACTAGGCGAGGATCCATTAGGGTTTGACAAAGGACCTCAATAAATTGGAGGGATTCAGAGCCTCATAGGCTAGAGCCTTTGCTTGCCTCTCCTATTCTGCTTCCTCTCTCCACCTCAGAGCAGGCTTTGAGTTTTGAGGAGCGTCGTCGCAGCCCTACTGTGTGGATCACCACTCATTGGATGATAATGCTTGACCTCCTTCACCCTCTCCTAAGGATCTGGAAGGAAATAGGGATATTTGATCTCCCTAGGTAACACAATATATTCTATACGCAGTTTTTCAATTTCGTGGATTTTGTGCACCAATCTTTGCATGATGACGAACATCTCTTTGGGAATCGGGGATTTTATTTTCTTATTCTTCCACTGCGCATATGATGTCACCCCCAAAGATTTTCCCAACAGGATCTTCCTTATTTCAATAGATTTTGAACTTTGGAATCTTATCTAAAATGGATTTTCAAAGTATTATCTTCCAATGATCGATTGCAATGAGTTGGAAAAGAAGACTTTCGCTCTTATTGCAAAGGCTATGAATGCCTTATTTTGTGCACTTGATAAAAATGAGTTAAAACGTGTTTCAGTTTGTGAAACTTATTAGGAGGGGGGGTGAATTAGTGCAGCGGAAAACTTTCGACGATTTAAAACGATGTTCGTATGATAAAAGTGATTTCGGTATGAAAGCCAATTCAGAAATTGATTTAACTTAGATTAGGCGAAGTGTTAGGATCAATAGCACTAAGAGGGGGAGGGGGGGGGTGAATTAATGCAGCAGAAAACTTTCTGCGATTAAAATCGAAAGCTGCGTTCAAACGATAAAAACGATTTACGTCTAAATGCCAATTTTGAAGATACTGAACTTTAAGATACGTTTTATAAATACGCAGAAGGCAAATTTAGTGCCACATCCGCATGGAATCAAATTAGGCAAAGAAATAACAAGTGGGTCCCAAGCAGTTGGACATGGGATCGACCGGGATCACAAAGACACTCCTTATGTACATGGCAGGCCCTTCTCAATAAACTACCTACAATAGACAATATGAAAAGAAGAGGTATCTATCATGTTAACCGATGCTCCCTTTGTTTGCAACAAGAAGAAACTGTTGACCACCTCTATTTTGCTTGTGATTATACAAAATGGATATGGAAGGAGATTCTCCAGCGATTTGAACTCAATAGATTGCCGCAACCAAACGTGCACCAAGAACTAGGCGACCTTATGCAATGTTTCTCAAGAAAAGGGCCTCTTACACAACTGGCAAAGGTTACTTTCAGATGCGCTATTTGGTGGATGTGGAAGGAGAGATGTAATAGAATCTTTGAATGTCAACACACAAACAATGCTCAGCTCTTGAAAGAGATTATTAGAGACTCAAGATCCTGTATGGAGCATGATCTCAAAACCGAGCACTTCACCCGAAGAGAAAAAGATATTTTTATCAAATTTAATTTTGCTATTAGCTAAAGATCTTGGGAATGATGCCAAATAATGTACCCACAGGTAGTTATAGTCTACAGCATGTGTAGTCATAACTATCGCATTCGCACTCTATGAGTTAATTGGCTTTGTCTATGACTTGTATAGATAAAGCTATTTGTAGAAACTTTACACATAATCAATTTACTTTTACTTACAAAAAAAAACGTAAACGTAAACTGAAATGTATTGATCGTACGAAAAAGTCGATTTACGTCTAAACGCAGATTCGAAAAGCTCTGAACTTAGAAACTCGTTCGTAAAAGCGTGGAAGGCAGTATCTATTTAGGAGGTTTGCAGTAAAGATAAAATGCTCAAGGTAAATGCAAACCGAGATTTAGAGTGGTTCGGTCAATCTTGACCTACTCCACTTTTGGCTTCCTCCACCGACGAGCTCACTGACGTCAACTAGAGGCCTTCCTTCAATAGGCGAAGGTCAACCACCCTTTTACAGTTTCACTCCTTTTGACGGGCTTAGGAGACAACCCTTACAGAAATTTTCTCTCCTCTCTTTACAACTCAAAACTTGGAAGAAAAGAGGGAGAAGAACTTTTGGCCTTTACAACAATTTTGAGCTCTAAGAATCACAGAAAAAGATTAAGATTTCGAGTGTAAGTCTTTTCCTTTCAGTGCTAAATGGGTGGGGAATTTATAGTCCCCAACCCAGTTCAAATTTGAAGCTCAAAACTGTCAATTCCCGGAATTCCGGGATCAGGCGGTTGCACCTCCTGACTGGAGCGGTTGCACCGCCTGGCAGAGCTCGAAGACTGAGCCTCTGGGCGGTGCCACCTTCTGTCAGGGGCAGTTGCACCTCCTGCCAGAGCTCGAAGACTGAGCTCAAGCGGTTGCACCTCCTGACTGGGGCGGTTGCACCTCTTGCCAGAGCTCGAAGACCGAGCTCAGGCGGTGCTACCTCCTGTCAGGAGAGGTTGCACCGCCCAGTCTCGCTTGGAGACTGAGCCCAGGCGGTTGCACCTCCTGGCTGGGGCGGTTGCACCGCACAGTCTCATTTGGAGACTGCCTCCTGGGCGGTGCTACCTCCTACCCTGGCAGTGCTACCTCCTAGCACTATTTTAGGTCCGAATGGGTTGATTCATTCGGCCCAATTTGGGTCTTTCAGGGGCCCGATTGCCCCAAGATTAAGTTAATGGGATCACCTCCCATTTCTAACTTAATCATTGTGCTAACTATGATTATTTCCTAAGACATTTACTACAACTTGCTTCGGTACGTCAATCGCTTCTTCCGGCGAGCTGCCGGCGAACTTCCGTCGATCATCCGATGAACCCTCGGTGATGCTCCTGCGGACTTCCGGCAAACTCCTGGACTTGCGACGATCCACTTGGCGAGTTCCGATGAGCTTCTTTTGGCAAGCTTATGGACTTCTCGGATTTGTTCCCGTAGAACCTCCGACTACTATCCGAACTTCCGTCGAACTCTCGAACTCCCAACGTGATCATTGTCTGGACTCCGGCGCAACTCCTACTGCATGTCAAGTAGTTTCATCATCAAAATACGAGATTCAACACAAAGTACAGTTAAAGTAAAGCTACGGAGGTAGTTTGCAGTTAAGATAGAGAACATAAAGTAAATGCAAACCGAGATTTAGAGTGGTTCGGTCAATCTTAACCTACATCCACTTTTGGCTTCCTCTTCCGATGAGGTCACCAACGTCTACTAGAGGCTTTCCTTCAATAGGCGAAGGCTAACCACCCTTTTACAGTTTCACTCCTTTTGACGGGCTTAGGAGATAACCCTTACAGAATTTTCTCTCCTCTCTTAAAAGATCAAAACTTAGAAGAAAAGAGGGAGGAGAACTTCTAGCCTTTACAACACTTTTGAGCTCTAAAAAGAGTAAGA
This sequence comes from Musa acuminata AAA Group, assembly GCF_036884655.1. Lineage (NCBI taxonomy): Eukaryota > Viridiplantae > Streptophyta > Magnoliopsida > Zingiberales > Musaceae > Musa > Musa acuminata. Next base: position 23,153,158 of record NC_088340.1, read on the forward strand.
TCAATCTTTCGGTGCCCTTTCATGCAGGAAAGGGTGGGGTATATATAGGCGCCAAACTGGTTTGAATTTTGAGCTAAAAAATGTCACCTCACGGATTTTCGGGTTCTTGGTGGTACTACCGCTAGACTGGGCGGTACGATTTTAGAACCCTTGCAGATTCTAACCTTGGGGTTGATCTCTTTAGGAGATCGGCCTCCTTGGAACTCTATAGGGGTTCCTCTCTCCATGTTGCTACTCAAAGGCTGCAGAAAAGATTCATTTATTGCTTATGAAAAGAACTGGAATACATGACTATTTATAGGGCTTCTAAACCCTAACTCCTAATAGGACTCTTACTTAAGACTCCTACTTCTAACCAACTCCTAATAGGACTCTTACTCAAGATTTCTACTTCTAACCAACTCCTAATAGGACTTCTACTCAAGACTCCTATTCCTTTACAACTCCTTATTCTTCTCTAAGAAATAACCTCCTAACCCTAGCCAGCCACTTCACCTCTTTAATAAGGGTCGGCTTAGGTAGGTTTTACATGAATGTCCCTCTCAATTAGGACTATCCTAGCTAGAGTTCTAACAAACCCGCCCTCTTCAAATTAGCCTTGTCCTCGAGGCTGACGATTCATGAATTTTGAGAATTTGATCTTCAAGTCATCATAGTTCTCCCCAGTGGCATCATCTGTTAGTAGGTTTGCCCACTGTATTAGCAATTCAGTAGTGGATCATCGTTGTCGAGTCACGATCCGTCGATCAATAATGGCACTTGGTTGAGTCTGAAGTTCTCCTTGGGTAGTCATATTTGGTGGGTGGCTTTGGGTTCTCTCCAAGCACCTATTTACAACTTCTGTCTGGCCGTCGGTTTGTGGATGATATGCCATACTCCTTTTCAATTTAGTACCCTATATATGGAATAACTTTGTCCAAAATCTGCTCGTGAAGAGGCAAGTAGAATTTATCATAAGTAAAATGCGTCCCTTATAGTGTAATTCTTTTGAGTCCCAATTGTAATGAGCCATGGGGCTTGGTGCTTCCTCCAATTTTTTTATAATCTTACTAGTCTCTGAATCTTCCTGCCATTCAATCTTAATATCCTTAAGAAAGTCGCTGGTCGGAAGTGAAACGACCAAAACTGCAACTTGCTCGGGTAGCTGCGAAAGTACATCTATAAGAACATTCTCTTTCCCCATTTTATAAGTTATTTCATAATCAAATCCAAGAAGTTTTGTTACCCATTTTTGTTGCTTAGGGGATGATATCTTTCGCTTCATAAAGTACTTGAGGCTTTTATGGTCAGTTTTAATTTGAAATCGTCGGCCAATCAAGTAAGGTCTCCACCTAGTTGCTGCGCGCATAATGGCGAGCATCTCCTTATCATATGTTGACTTATTTTGATGGGAGGGAGATAATGCCTTACTAGTGTATGTGAGTAGTCGACCATCTTGCATGAGAATGACTCAAATTCCGACTCCAGATGCGTCGGCCTCAATAATGAAGGGTCGGTTGAAATCTGGTAGTGTTAGCACCGACGTCATCGTCATGGCTGCCTTAAGTTTGTCGAAGGCAGCGGAGGCTATGTCCGACCATTGGAAGACATCATTTTTCAGTAAGGAAGTAAGTGGTGCACTGATCTCTCCATAGTTTTTCACGAACTTGCAGTAGTAGCCTGTTAAACCCAGAAAGCCATGTAGCAATTTTATGTTCCTCGGGGTCGGCAAGTTTTGCATTGCTCCAATTTTAATGGGGTCTACCACCACACCTTCCTCTGATATGAAATGCCCAAGATATTCCACCTTCTTTTGAAGAAAACAAAAATTCATAGTGGTTGTTGTGTGTTCAAAAGGTGGTTTTCGGTATGTCTTCTTCGCATACTCGTATTTGATGATACCCGGATCGAAGGTCCAGCTTTGTGAAGATTTGTGCTCCCTTTCATCTATCAACTCATCTACTACTGGAATAGGATATTTATCCTTGATGGTTATGCCATTGAGAGCTCGGTAATTAACACATAATCGCCATATTCCATGCTTCTTTCGTCTGAGGAGCACCGGTGAAGAGTAGGGGCTGCAACATGGCCAAATAACTCCTGTTTTGAGCATCTCTTTTATAATCCTTTCTATTTCATCCTTCTGGAGATGTGGATACTGATATGGCTGAGCATTTGCTGGAGATTTGCCTGGAAGAATCGTTATACAATGATCATGCCGACGGGTAAGAGGTAGGTTGCGCGGTTTGTCTCCCTTTACTACAGCGATGCTCATGGCTCCATGGCTCGTCACAATGCCAACATAATCCCTTCGCATATCGCTCCCGAAGCTCTTCTCTTATGAACCTCTTTGGTATAGGGATTTGGTCGATAGTAAGGGGGGCTGAGGGCTTCAATATTACTGGTTGAGGAGCGACCCTAGTGTTAGGACTCTACCTAGGAGAGTCCTAATTGAGAGGGACATTCATGTAAAATTATTAGGACTTTAGTTAGGAGAGTCCTAATTGAGAGGGACATTCTGTTATGACTCTAGATATGAGAGTCCTAATTGAGAGGGACATTCTGTTAGGACTCTAGTTAGGAGAGTCCTAATTGAGAGGGACATTCATGTAGGAGGTTTTTTCTTAGAGAAGAATTAGGAGTTGTAAGGGAATAGGAGTCTTGAGTAGGAGTCCTATTAGGAGTTGGTTAGAAGTAAGAGTCTTAAGTAGGAGTCCTATTAGGAGTTAGGGTTTAGAAGTCCTATAAATAGCCATGTATTCCTCCTCTTTTCTCAAGCAATAGATGAAACTTTTCTGCAGCCTTTGAGCAGCACTTGGAGGGAGGAACCCCTATAGAGTTCCAAGGAGGCCGATCCCCTAAAGAGATCAACCCCAAGTTTAGAATCTGTAAGGGTTCTAACACCTGGTATCAGAGCAGCGTTCTTGGCGTCTCGCTGCCCTTCCACAGCCATCCATCAACCCTCCACAACCACCCAAAGCAATTCTCACAATTGCTTAAAAGATCGTTGCCGAATTCCGCCATCATCTCCACCACCGCTGATCATCCTTTGATCTCCTCGTGAATTGCAACAGGTTCTGGTTTTCTACCTTACTGCTGCTGCAATTTAGTTATCTTTATTTGAAAATCCCAAAAAAATTATTCCTATATTACTGCATAAACTTTTCGTCATAAAGTTTTCATCTCTACGACGAAAGATACATTGCAGAATTCCAACCGTATAGCACTGTCTGTTTAATCTTGCTACTATGTTTTTTCTATCCAAATCTCCATGAAATTTTATGACATCTTTGACACTTCCTAACAGCATATTTCCCTTTGGTTTTGTCAAAAAATTCTCAAATTAACCATTGATATTTTACATCTAATCTGCTATACTTGAAAATCTGCACCGTAAAATTTCAGCGGTATAGCACTGATTGTTTGATCTTGATACTACATTATTTCTATCAAAATCTCTATAAAATTTTTATGATAGCTTTGACACTTCCTAATAGTGGATTTCCCTTTGGTTTCATCAAAAAATTCTCAATATAAACTTCTGATCTTTTACGTCCAATCTGCTATACTTAAAAATCTATGCTGCAGAAAATTTCAGCCGCATATTTCCCTTAACCCATCTATTTGCAATCTTTTTTGAATAAAATTTCTTATACACTTTATAGATCATCTTGGCTTCCATCTAAGATTGATCTACTGAGGAATTCATCTCTAAAACCGATTTTTGTGTTGCTATAAATTTTCATCGTAAACTGCTGAAATTTTTCGACGAGAATTCTACTATCGCAACTTGCACCAATTTCCTTGCTATTATACTGCCGAAATTTATTTGATTAAATTAGTCATCCTTGCTGTCGTATAAACTGTGATTTTGCTATCAATTCCCTCCTCAATTCTCTCAAGTTTTTGGTGGAAATTATGTCGAGAAACCGCTGTTTCTTCGACGACAATTCTGCTCTTACAAGACAGCACATACTTGCTGCAACTTCCACTGATTTCTCTCAAACCTTTGCTGCCATCTACCATAGATCCAAAACTTTCATCCACAGCCCTAAAACTCCACCAAATCACACCCTCAAACTGCACCCAAAACAGCCACAAAACAAGCCTAAATCGTAGCCTACATCCACCGATCCACCAACCCTTTCGACCATCACTTCTCTCAACCTATACATGCCTTTAACCTGACAACAAAAGAGAGATCTTAGCATCATAGATTTGGAGGCATATACTATGGCATCTAAGGAGGCAATCGATGCTAAATTTGAAGCCTTGGAGGCGCGAATGGAGGATAAGATTCAGACGCTCTTTACCGAACTAAAATTGGGCCGACTACTATGCCCGAAAAAATCATATCACGGAGAGAGCTTTGCCCAATCGCACCAGGCCCGAAGAGATGAGTTCCAAGGGAGGGGAGGCTCTATGATCCATCCCAACTCCGAAATTTATTTGATTAAATTAGTCATCCTTGCTGTCGTATAAACTGTGATTTTGCTATCAATTCCCTCCTCAATTCTCTCAAGTTTTTGGTGGAAATTATGTCGAGAAACCGCTGTTTCTTCGACGACAATTCTGCTCTTACAAGACAGCACATACTTGCTGCAACTTCCACTGATTTCTCTCAAACCTTTGCTGCCATCTACCATAGATCCAAAACTTTCATCCACAGTCCTAAAACTCCACCAAATCACACCCTCAAACTGCACCCAAAACAGCCACAAAACAAGCCTAAATCGTAGCCTACATCCACCGATCCACCAACCCTTTCGACCATCACTTCTCTCAACCTATACATGCCTTTAACCTGACAACAAAAGAGAGATCTTAGCATCATAGATTTGGAGGCATATACTAATATGAATGAGCAAGTTGATTATAATTCTGCCAAAGACCCTTTAACTATTCATCGAGGACCAATGACAAGAGCGAAATCTAAAAGGATGAAAGAAGCCTTAACTTGTTTATTAGAAGACATTTGGAAGGAGCAAGCTAGTCAAAACTTGGTCAAGGTTCTATGGATACAAGAAGAGCCTAAAATAATTAACCTGATTCAAATAAGTCAAAATCATGAAGAGAAATTCCAACCTTGAGAGAAGGATGAATTTTTAGCCATCTTTGAAGAATAAAGGTCATTCAGCCATATTGGACCATATTAGGAATTGTGTGTTTATTCATGAATAATTATTCAAAACAATTCAATGTAGATTCATGAGTAATCTACATTCATGCATTAGGAATATAAATGTCATTTAATATATTCATTCCCTTTATACTTGGCCTTTGTACTATATAAACAAGGCTAACTCTCTTTGTAAGAGCACACATATTGGAGAAGTATATTCGACTTACAATACCGGTGAGTGTTTTGTTTTTAAGTTCTTGCATGAACTTTGGACTTATCAAGCATTCTGTTTGTGGCGTTCAAAACCCAAGAAAAATCTTTGTTTTTCCTTTCAACTTATCAAGCTTTTTAGTTTGTGGCGTTTTAAGGAAATCAAAGTACTATTCTAATTACTTCATCAAATTTTCATTGATTATGTGATTAGAATAGTTTTCCTAACTTCAATCTTGAACGATCCATCTTGTTTCAAATCGTTGGAGGGGGTCAATTTGCATTCCATATGTATCATAGCTCTTTAGCTATCGGGGTATATGGTTGCTAAGTTGAAGATTTCCATCATTTGGTATCAGAGCTCGGCTCAAGTTTGAGGTTTGCGTATCTATTTATTTGCTATCTTTTAGATTTTCTTTTCTTTTCTCTTCTTCTTCTATTTGGCCAATATCTATAAAAAAAAAAAAAAGAGATCAAAAAAGTCAAAAAAAAAAAAAGAAGAGAGAAAATCAAAGGCTAAAAAAAAAAAAAAAAAAAAAAGAGAGAGGGAAATCAAAGGTCAAAAAAAAAAAAAAAGAGATCAGAATTAAAAAAAAAAAAAAAAAAAATTGCGGATTCAAAGAATACTTGCAAATTACAGAATTTGATCTTTGTTCATTTGAACTTCTATTTCGATTTGGAAATCTTTCTTCATTTCTAAAAAAAAAAAAAAAAAATTCTAGTCTTTGCTTATGATTAAAGTGCATTACACACATCTTTAAATTGACCTATCTTTTGTTTGCTTTTAAAGCTGTCCAATTTCACTATTTTTTTTGAATTGCCATAATCTGAATTGTTTGTTTAGGTACCTTAGTTAATCTAAGAACTCAAATAACAAAACAAGAGAGGTAAAAGACAAGAGCGGTAAGATCAGTATAGAGAAAAGCCAAAAAAATTATGAGAAACATGAGTGGAGTGAATCAAATCTAGAGTGAAAAAAAAAAAAAAAAAAAAAACGTGAGGGAGTGTTGGTGAGGTTGTTCTAACTTTGTTTTTCAGGTTGTACACATGTCTAAAGATAAAGAAGCGAGTTCTTCATCCAATGATCTTTTAGTTCAAGCAATGCAGCAACAATTTGAACGTATGTTCAAAGTGATGGGAGATGTAAGAGATCATCTAGAAAGGCATGATGATGCAATTAATAGATTGCAAGGTGAACCACGACGTGGGAGACAACCAACCTTTGTCAATGACGAATATGATGGTGGCGATGACGTGGATGATGACCAAGTTACTCTAATTGGTCAAGATATTAATCCTAGAAGACAAACTAGGAGAGGACGTTTTGATGGTGTGGACAGAAACATAGGCAGCATCAAAATGAAAATTCCTTCTTTTCAAGGGAAGAATAATCCAGATGCCTATTTGGAGTGGGAACGAAAAGTGGAGATGATATTTGAATGTCACAACTACTCTGAAGAGAAAAAGGTAAAATTAGCCGCTGTTGAATTTTTTGATTATGCTATTGTTTGGTGGGATCAATTGTGTAAAGACAGGCGTAGAAATGGTGAAAGGCCTGTGGAGACTTGGTTGGAGATGAAACAAATCATGAGGAGGAGATTTGTCCCTAGCTATTACTATAGGGATTTGCATCAACGGCTGCAAACCTTGACACAAGGTTCCATGAGTGTTGATGAGTATCACAAGGAGATGGAGATAACCATGATAAGGGCTAATGTGGATGAAGATCGTGAGGCCACCATGGCTCGATTCCTAAGTGGATTAAACAAGAACATTGCTGATCTTGTAGAATTGCAACATTATGTGGAGATTGAAGATATTGTGAATGTGGCCATGAAGATTGAGAGGCAACTCAAAAGAAAAGGCACAAGGTATGATTCAAAATCTTATTCGGGTTCTTCTTCTTCTTGGAAACCGAATTGGAGTAAAAAGGATGATAAACCCATTGTTAAGCCTAAAATTGATGAGACTAAAGGTAGAAATGAATTAGGCAACAAGGGTAAAGGTGAGAATCTACCTAATCAAACTAGAGGTATTAAGTGTTTTAAGTGCCTTGGGCATGGACATGTGGCACGCGAGTGTCCTAATAAAAGAGTTATGATCATGAGGGATGGAATTGTAGAATCTGAAAGTGAGAAAGATGATGATGAAGACATTCTAGAGGATACTAGTGATATAGAGTATGCTAAAGGTGAAAATCTAGTTGTTCAACGCATACTTAGTTTGCAAAATGAAAATGATGAACATGGTGAACAACATGAAAATCTGTTTCATACTCATTGTTTGATTGCTAACAAGTTGTGTAATGTGATTGTTGATAGTGGAAGTTGCACAAATGTGGCAAGCACCTTGCTCGTGGAGAAACTGAAATTACCTACTATCAAGCATTCAAAACCGTACAAGTTACAATGGTTGAATGATAGTGGTATAGTAAAGGTAAATCGACAAGTGTTAATTTCCTTTTCAATTGGTAGATATAAGGATGAAGTTTGGTGTGATGTGGTACCTATGTATGCTAGTCATATGTTATTGGGGAGACCATGGCAATACGATCGAAGGGTAATACATGATGGATTCAAGAACCGTTATTCTTTGATCATAGATGGACAGAAATATCAGCTTGGACCTTTGCCTCCAAAGACAATTTTTGAGGACCAAATACGCATAAAACAACAATATGAGGAGCTTGAGTCTTCATTAACCAAAACTTTGGGGAGGAAAAAAAAAAGGGAGAAAAAAGAAAATGATGAGTTGAGTAATAAAAATGAGAGTATTGGGAAATACAAGGGGAGAGAAAACAAAGAAAGTTTGAGTGAAAGAAAAATGAGTGTTTATGCCAAAATGAGTGATGTGAAGAAAGCCTTAACCATGAGGCAGCCCTTACTTGTACTTATATACAAGGATGTTCTGATTGCTTCTAACAAAATTGACAAGAGTTTGCCTAGTGTTATTGTTGATCTTTTGCAGGAAAATGAGGATCTCTTTCCCGAAGAAGTTCCTAATGGTTTGCCACCAATTAGAGGAATTGAGCATCAAATTGATTTCATTCCAGGTGCAAGCATACCAAACAAGTCAGCATATAGATGCAACCCCGAAGAGACCAAGGAAATCCAAAAACAAGTAAGTGAGCTTATGAAAAAAGGGTATGTGCGAGAAAGCATGAGTCCGTGTGCAGTTCCTGTTCTGTTGGTGCCTAAAAAGGATGGATCATGGAGAATGTGTGTTGATTGCCGAGCCATCAACAAAATCACGGTAAAGTATAGACATCCTATTCCTAGGCTAGATGATATGTTGGATGAATTGCATGGTTCTTGTGTGTTTTCAAAAATTGATTTAAAATCTGGATATCATCAAATAAGAATGCATGAAGGTGATGAATGGAAAACCGCTTTTAAAACTAAACATGGTTTATATGAATGGTTGGTTATGCCTTTTGGCCTAACTAATGCACCTAGTACTTTCATGAGATTGATGAATCATATTTTACGTGCTTACATTGGAAAATTTGTAGTGGTTTATTTTGATGATATACTTGTGTATAGCAAAAGTTTAAATGAGCATGTAACACATTTAAAAGCTATTTTTGACGTGCTTAGAAAAGAAAAGTTATATGCTAATATAAAGAAATGCACTTTTTCCACTAATAAAATTACTTTTCTTGGATATGTTGTTAATGATAAAGGAATACATGTTGATCAAGAAAAAGTGAAAGTAATTAGGGAGTGGCCAAAACCTACCAGTGTTAGTGATGTTAGAAGTTTTCATGGTCTTGCTAGCTTTTATAGAAGATTCATTAAGGATTTTTCTACAATTGCTGCACCAATAACTGAATGCATAAAAAAAAATATGGGATTTAGATGGGGTGAAAAACAAGATGATGCTTTTAATTTGCTTAAAGACAAACTCTGTTCAGCACCTTTGCTTGCTTTACCGAACTTTGCTAAAACTTTTGAGATTGAGTGTGATGCGAGTGGAATAGGAATTGGAGGAGTCTTAATGCAAGAAGGCAGACCCATTGCATTCTTTAGTGAGAAGCTAAGTGGAGCAAGTCTTCACTACCCAACATATGACAAGGAGTTTTACGCTTTAGTAAGAGTGTTAGAGACATGGCAGCACTATCTTTGGTATAAGGAATTCATTATACACACCGATCATGAGTCCTTGAAATATCTCAAAGGACAAGGAAAACTAAACCGTAGGCATGCAAAATGGGTGGAGTTTATTGAATCCTTTCCATACATCATCAAGTATAAACAAGGTAAGGAAAATGTGGTTGCCGACACTCTTTCTAGAAGGTATGCTCTAATTTCTCAACTTGATGCAAAATTATTGGGTTTTGAGTATATTAAAAATTTATATAATTCTGATCATGATTTTGCTAATGTTTATGGGGCATGTGAGAAAGGGGGTTTTGATAAGTTCTTCAAGCATGATGATTTTCTTTTCAAAGAAAATAAGTTGTGTATTCCTCAATGTTCAATGAGAGAATTACTTGTGAGAGAGGCACATAGTGGAGGTTTAATGGGGCATTTCGGGATTAGAAAAACTTTAGATGTGTTAAGTGATCATTTCTTTTGGCCACATATGAAAAGAGATGTTGAGAGATTATGTAAGAAATGCATTACTTGCAAACAAGCTAAATCTAAAGTAATGCCTCATGGATTGTATACTCCTCTTCCTATAACTAGTGAGCCTTGGGTTGATATATCCATGGACTTTGTCTTGGGTTTACCAAGGTCAAAAGGAGGGAGAGATTCTATTTTTGTTGTTGTTGACAGGTTTAGCAAGATGGCACATTTTATTCCTTGCCACAAAACAGATGATGCAACACATGTTGCGGGGCTGTTTTTCAAAGAAATTGTAAGATTACATAGCATTCCAAAGACAATTGTGAGTGATAGAGATGTGAAGTTCCTTAGCCACTTTTGGAAAACACTTTGGAGCAAGTTGGGTACAAGGCTATTGTATTCAACCACTTGTCACCCACAAACAGATGGACAAACGGAGGTGGTAAATCAAACTTTATCAACACTTTTGAGAGCCATAATTCAAAAGAATTTGAAAAATTGGGAGGAATGTTTGCCACATGTGGAGTTTGCTTATAACAGAAGTGTACATGCTACAACAAACCATTCCCCATTTGAAGTTGTATACGGGTTCAATCCATTAACTCCTATGGATTTGCTACCTTTACCTTTGGAAAAGGCCAATTTGGATGGTAAGCAAAAAGCTGATTTTGTCAAAGCATTGCATGAAAGGGTCCAGATACAAATTCAAAAGAAAACTCTACAATATGAGAAACAACACAACAAAGGCCGAAAGCAAGTAGTATTTGAACCTGGTGATTGGGTTTGGTTACACTTGAGGAAGGAAAGATTTCCTAACCAAAGGAAGTATAAACTAATGCCAAGAGGAGATGGTCCATTTCGAGTCTCTCAAAAAAATCAATGACAATGCATACAAGTTGGAACTACCGGGTGAGTATGGTAATGTTAGTGCAACCTTCAATGTTTCTGATTTATCTTTGTTTGATGCAGGTGATGAAGACACTGATTCGAGGACGAATCCTTTCAAGGAAAGGGGGAATGATATGAATGAGCAAGTTGATTATAATTCTGCCAAAGACCCTTTAACTATTCATCGAGGACCAATGACAAGAGCGAAATCTAAAAGGATGAAAGAAGCCTTAACTTGTTTATTAGAAGACATTTGGAAGGAGTAAGCTAGTCAAAACTTGGTCAAGGTTCTATGGATACAAGAAGAGCCTAAAATAATCAACCTGATTCAAATAAGTCAAAATCATGAAGAGAAATTCCAACCTTGAGAGAAGGATGAATTTTTAGCCATCTTTGAAGAATAAAGGTCATTCAACCATATTGGACCATATTAGGAATTGTGTGTTTATTCATGAATAATTATTCAAAACAATTCAATGTAGATTCATGAGTAATCTACATTCATGCATTAGGAATATAAATGTCATTTAATATATTCATTCCCTTTATACTTGGCCTTTGTACTATATAAACAAGGCTAACTCTCTTTGTAAGAGCACACATATTGGAGAAGTATATTCGACTTACAACACCGGTGAGTGTTTTGTTTTTAAGTTCTTGCATGAACTTTGGACTTATCAAGCATTCTGTTTGTGGCGTTCAAAACCCAAGAAAAATCTTTGTTTTTCCTTTCAACTTATCAAGCTTTTTAGTTTGTGGCGTTTTAAGGGAATCAAAGTACTATTCTAATTACTTCATCAAATTTTCATTGATTATGTGATTAGAATAGTTTTCCTAACTTCAATCTTGAACGATCCATCTTGTTTCAAATCGTTGGAGGGGGTCAATTTGCATTCCATATGTATCATAGCTCTTTAGCTATCGGGGTATATGGTTGCTAAGTTGAAAATTTCCATCAACTTACAAGACAGCACATACTTGCTGCAACTTCCATTGATTTCTCTCAAACCTTTGCTGCCATCTACCATAGATCCAAAACTTTCATCCACAGCCCTAAAACTCCACCAAATCATACCCTTAAACTGCACCCAAAACAGCCACAAAACAAGCCTAAATCGTAGCCTACATCCACCGATCCACCAACCCTTTCGACCATCACTTCTCTCAACCTATACATGCCTTTAACCTGACAACAAAAGAGAGATCTTAGCATCATAGATTTGGAGGCATATACTATGGCATCTAAGGAGGCAATCGATGCTAAATTTGAAGCCTTGGAGGCGCGAATGGAGGATAAGATTCAGACGCTCTTTACCGAACTAAAATTGGGCCGACTACTATGCCCGAAAAAATCATATCACGGAGAGAGCTTTGCCCAATCGCACCAGGCCCGAAGAGATGAGTTCCAAGGGAGGGGAGGCTCTATGATCCATCCCAACTATCCATGCATAAGGGTGGACTTCCCTAGATGGGAAGAAGGAGACCCGATTGATTGGATCTTGCACGCGAAGCGATATTTTTGGTACCACAAAACCGCGGATGAATCTATGGTGAAAATTGCAGCTATACATCTTGAAGGGGATGCTATACAGTGGTTTGACTAGTTTGAACATACTTATGGAGTCCTTTCCTGGCAACAATTCAAAGAAGGACTGCTGATCCGCTTCAGACCAACCGATTACGAGAATATTGACGGACAACTAGCAAAGATCCGACAAACCTCCACCATTCAGGAGTACCAAACCAGGTTTGAAAGGTTATCTAATCAAACTCTTGATTGGTCTCAAAAATAGCTATTGAGGACCTTTATTGAGGGCTTGAAGCCGGAGATCCGAGGAGAAGTTAAAGCGCGACAACCGTACACGCTTATGGCAGCCATCTCTTTCGCACGACATCAAGAGGAGCAATTGAACCATAAAGCTCGAAGGTCTAGGGTCACTCATCAACCAGTAATATTGAAGCCCTTAGCCCCCCTACTGTTGACCGAGTCCCTGCATCAAAAAGGTTGACAAGAGAAGAGCTTCAAGAGCGATCTGCGAAGGGGTTATGTTGGCATTGCCACGAGTCGTGGAGCCATGAGCATCACTGTAGTAAAGGGAGACTTTTTATCATTGAACCAGTAGAAGAAGAGGTCATTGAACATCCAGAAGAGAGCATTGAACATAAAGAAGAAGATGCAGAAGAAGAGCCACAACCGACCGAAGTTACAGTACATGCACTAGCCGGCTACTCAAACCCGCAAATGATGAAAGTTGGAGGCCTTCTCAAACAACAACTGATCACTGTTTTCATCGACACGGGCAGCACTAATAATATCCTAAACAGTAAGGTTGCTATTCGAATGGCATTACCTATCGAGAATCGTTGCAGGTTTGATGTTAAGGTCACCGACAGACGGATTTTGAAGTGTGATCGTAGGCGCCCGCAGGAGAAACTATTGCTGCAGGACCAAGAGATAATTGCAGATTTCTTCCTTCTCCCTCTTGAAGGTCATGAGGCCATGCTCACAATTAAATGGTTGACAACATTAGGTGATTTTTCTTGGAATTTTATGAAACTAATTATGAAATTTTACAGTAAGGAGAAACAGGTGATACTGCACAGGAAACGTGGGGGCGACGTAACGATGATTTGCACACAACAAATGAAGAAGGTTTTGCATAAAGCATGCAGTGGCTTTTTGGTACAACTTGAGCAGCAAACTAAGGGAGAGCCAACAAAATTGGAAGATCCAAATCTACTTCCTTTGCTTGCTGAATTTTCAGATATATTTGATGAACTACGCAACCTACCTACAAGCAATAGATGAATCTTTTCTGCAGCCTGTAGCGGCATTTGTTCATTGGAGTTAGCTTTGTCTCATTGGAGTTAGCTATTAGGAGTTAGCTTTGTCTCATTGGAGTCAATATCTTCTCGCCAAGCCATTTGTTCTATATTCTGATTACGAGGCATTAAAGTTCATTAATCATCAGCACAAGCTAAACAAGAGGGGGACGACGGTACTGTTGCGGTACTATTGCGGCGACGCTGTAGCGGCGGCGACACTGTAGCGGCGACCAGATCTAGGGCGACGGTACTGTTGCGGCGACCAGATCTAGGGTGACGCTGTAGCGGCGGCGACCAGATCTAGGGCGACGGTACTGTTACGGCGACGCTGTAGCGCCGGCGACACTGTAGCGGTGACCAGATCTAGGGCGACGGTACTGTTGCGGCGACGAAACTGTAGCGGCGACCAGATCTAGGGCGATGCTGTAGCGGCGGTGATACTGTAGCGGCGACCAGATCTAGGACTGTTGTGGTGATCGGATCTCCTACAGCATCAGCTTCTCCCCAAGGGTGACGAGACCAGATCTCCCTAGGGCGACGGTACTGTAGCGGCGATCTGATATACTGCAGCGGTGGCTTTTCCCTATGGCGACGATTCTGTAGCGGAGATCAGAAAAGGGATCAAACATGGCAGCAACGGCCCCTAAGGCTAGCAACGGTGGCGGGAGGGATGAAACGATGGCAAGGCCCCCTACCGCTACCCCCCAAGTTGCTCTTCCACCATATCCTTTCCAGAGAGAAACTCCTTCGACGAAGCAGCATCAAGTAGGTCGCGCTCTAGATCGCGGCAGCCTGCTCTCATTTCCAGCGATCCTCGGCCTTGGACTAGCCTTTTCAAGGCTCCTATTGGAAGTCCAGATCTAAGCTTGGAATTCATTACTCCAGAAGTTCAGGCTGATAAGAAGATTGCTGTATACGAGACTGCTGATTCAGTAGAGCTTATTGAGACATGGTCTATGTCGATTGTTGGCTATGTGGTAGGTCTCAAAACTTCTTATTTCCCACTATCCTCATTTATCAAAACTCGATGGAGATTATCGTCATTTGATCTTCATATGCTGGAGAACGGATTCTTTGTTTGCAAGCTATACTCTGAAGAAGATCTGCAATGAATCCTCGAAGGATTCTGGACTATCCGCGGTCATCCAATGATTCTACGACGTTGGTCTCTTGATGTCCATTTGGAGTTAGATAGCCTACAGTCTATTCCATTATGGGTATCCTTTCAAGGACTGCCTCTACATCTTTGGAGTCGACGTTTTATTGCAAAGTTATGCAGCACTCTGGGACAGCCACTCTACATCGACAAAGCAACAGCAGCTCAGACGAGATTAGCATTTGCACGAGCATGTGTGCTGGTTTCTTCCGATGAAGATCTTCCTAACGAGGTTTTCTATGGTGATCTTGACGGGAACACTCGGAAGGTACATGTCTCATATTCCTGGAAGCCACAACGATGTCAGCGTTGCTTATCTTTTGGTCATGCAAATGGAGCTTGTCAACAAACCCCAAAACTAACCACAAAGGTCTATCGACCACGTCAAGTGTCTCAGCAACAAAGTGATTCTTCTCTAATGGCAGTAGCACCGATGGTGGCAAAAACTATTGAGCACTCCGACTCGCAAGGAAAGCATCGCGGACAGAAGGACAATTCTAAAACTTTATCTCTTCCTATAATGTCAGAGCCTTCCACAACAGAGGTTTCCCATGTTACTAGTGGACAGGAGAAGCATAAGTCAGGAACTTCATCTCTTCCAATACCATCGGATCCATCTACAATCGCTCAACGAACTCAGGTCCAAGCAAATCTCGTCAGCAAGGATATTCTTCCTCAACAAACTCAGGCCTCAACAAACATCGCCAACAAGGATATTCTGTCTCAACAAACTCATGCCCCAACAAACCTCTCTAGCCAGGCTCCTCCAATAAGTACTATCCAGGATATTGTGCTGCAACAATCTTATCGAGCTTCAACAAACCCTACCAATCAAGACCACATGATTCAAGGTACTTTAAAGTTTAAAAATCTGCAAGCTGTAGATGAAGTGGATAAATATAGGAATAAAGCCATAAAAGATAAGGATATTGTGCGGGAGGAAAATACAAAACCGAAGGATAAGAAAAAGGATGGTACAATCCATCCAAAGTCGTAGGATGTATTCCTTACTACCTTTTCATTTGTTTATTACTAATGAAGATAACATGCTGGAATGTTCGCGGACTTAATAAGCCGGAGAAATGTCGGGAGCTCAACAGAATAATCAAGTCTGCCGCATGTGATATTATTATTCTAGTGGAAACGAAAATTAAACAATCGCGCGTTCAAGCTCAAAAGAATTTAATATGGCCAGACGCAGAATTGTTTACCAATGACTTAAATGAAACTTTTGGTAGAATATGGGTCTTATGGCATCCTAACTCTATTAATGCTTGGTTTATTTCTGCTACTGATCAATTCATTCATCTTAAGGTAGAGGATAAAAAGAATGGCTGTCAATTCAATCTCACTGGTATATATGCTTCAAACAGTATGCAAGAAAGAAATACTCTTTGGTCTGACCTGACTAATATTGTAAATGGTTGTCTCAATGTACCTTGGATTGTTCTTGGAGACTTTAATACTGTTCGGTACACAAATGAAAAAGAGGGGGGTAGACAACTTTCAGAAAGTCAACTTCAAAGTTTTAATGATTACATTGACACTACAGCATTGTTTGATATGAAATCTGTGGGTAATTGGCTCTCCTAGAGTAATCAAGGTGCTGCTAACAGAAAAATAATGGCTCGACTTGATAGGTGTTTGATTAATCATGAATGGTTAACAGTTTACCCAGATTCACTTCTTGAGTATGGTGCTCCTTTGTTTTCTGACCATTCTTTAATGTATATACACGCAGAAAAATCGACACCAAGAGGCAAGAAACCGTTTAGATTCTTTAACATGTGGAGTACTCATCCTCAATTTCTTGATATTATCAGATCTGCTTGGAATGTTAATGTGCATGGATCCCCCCCTTACATCTTATGTCAAAAGCTCAAAGCTTGTAAAGCAGCACTAAAGGAGTGGAATACAAATACCTTTGGCAATATTAACACCAGAGTTCAATTTTGTAGAAATGAACTAATGTCATTGCAACATGAGCTACAACTTCAGCCAAATGATGAAAATATTATCTACAAAGAGACAGAAGCCAGAAATAACTTCATGCAAGCCTTAAAACAGGAGGAAAGTTTTGCAAAGCAGAAGTCTCGACAGAATTGGCTTACACTAGGGGATTCCAATACTAAATTTTTCTATGCTTCAATTGCTACTCGAAGGGCTGTTAACCGTATCAGCAAATGCAGAGACAAAGATGATAATCTTATTGAGAATTTAGATGAGGTTAAAGCACACACAAAGCAATTTTTTTATTCCTTACTCAATCAAGCTGGGAAACCTAATAACATTCATGTGGAGCCGACTAGAAAACTTGATTCGGAAGCTATTTCAATCCTCAATGCCCCAATTACAGATGACGAAATTGTACGTGTTGTCTTTAAGTCACCAAAGTACAAAAGCCCAGGTCTAGATGGATTTCCAGCTGAATTTTACCAAACTGCTTGGTCTATTATTGGAAATGATGTGATCAAGGCTTGCCAACATTTCTTCTCTTCAGGTCATATTCTTAGAGAGATGAATTGCACTTTTATTTCTTTAATTCCGAAGAATGCAGGGGCTGATTCACTAGAGAACTATCGACCCAAATCATTATGCAACTTTGTTTACAAGATCATCTCCAAAGTATTGGCAAATAGAATGCAAAAGGTAATACACAAGATTATTAGCCCAAATCAAGCTGCTTTCATCAAAGGGAGAAGTATACATCATAACATTTTGCTTGCTAATGACTTGGTCAAAGATTTGCAATCAAAAGCAAGAGGGACAAAAATATGTTTTAAAGCTGATTTACGGAAAGCCTTTGATTCAGTTAATAGGAAGTTTATCTATAAGATGCTCCTCGATATGAACTTCCCACAGCAATGGGTTAATTGGATTCAATCTTGCCTGGAAACTCCAAAGTTTTCGATACTCTTTAATGGCTCACCTATTGGTTTTTTTGGGAGCACGAATGGCATCCGACAAGGTGATCCACTATCTCCGTATCTTTTTACTATTGCGATGGAAGGACTTAGCTGTATGTTAGAACACGCAGTCTTAAATGGCAGCATTAAGGTACCCATTGCTGGTTCTGTTCATATATCACATATAACATTTGCAGATGACTTACTTATCTTTCTCCAAAATGAACCAACTTCAGTAAAGAACCTGGCTACTATTATGAATGACTTTGGTATGATTTCTGGACTTCAGTTAAATCATGCGAAAAGTAAAGTATATATGAGCCCTTACATTGTGGATAAGGTCTTTATTGTGCAAACTTTGGGGGTAAGTGAGGGAAGCTTGCCAGTTCCTTATTTGGGTCTCCCGCTCATATCCACAGGCATTCACAAAACCCATTGTCAGCCTATCTTGCAAAAAATAAAGAATAGAATTTCTTCTTGGAAAAATAGGTTTCTATCGAAAGCAGGACGACTCGAACTCATCCATTCGGTATTGCACTCCTACTCTATATATTGGTGTAATGCATTTCTTCTACCTGCTGGACTTCTCCATGATATTGAACGGTTATTAATGAACTTCTTCTGGAATGGCACAAATGATAAGGCAATGCATATGGTAAATTGGGATAGCATTTGCAAACCGAAAGATGAAGGGGGGCTAAACTTGAGAAATATTAGAGATTGGAATCAAGCTTGTCTGGTACAGCAATTGTGGGATCTTTTGCAAAACAAATGTTCCTTATGGTCACATTGGGTTTCTGCTAGGTATCTTTCAAAGGAATCAATCTGGGAAATTTCAACAAGAACATACCACTCAGCAGCTTGGAAAGGAATTTTAAAGGCAAGGAATTGGCTAATCAAACACATTTCCTATGCAATCTCTTCTGGTACTAGTACAAATATGTGGTTTGATCCTTGGGTAAATGGGAAGAGTATATTTCAATTATATGGTGACAGAATACGAAAAGATCTTGGGGCTCCCAAAGATTGGAAGGTTTCTGAGTTCATTGCTAACGGTGCTTGGTGTCTCCCTAATCCTATTTCTCCCGAAATGTTATCATTTTGGCCGACTATTATAGCTATTCCAATCAGGAACAACTCTTCAGATATACTTATTTGGCCTCATGACAATGGCAAATTTAGTGCCACATCCGCATGGAATCAAATTAGGCAAAGAAATAACAAGTGGGTCCCAAGCAGTTGGACATGGGATCGACCGGGATCACAAAGACATTCCTTATGTACATGGCAGGCTCTTCTCAATAAACTACCGACAATAGACAATATGAAAAGAAGAGGTATCTATCATGTTAACCGATGCTCCCTTTGTATGCAACAAGAAGAAACTGTTGACCACCTCTATTTTGCTTGTGATTATACAAAATGGATATGAAAGGAGATTCTCCAGCGATTTGAACTCAATAGACTGCCGCAACCAAACTTGCACCAAGAACTAAGTGACCTCATGCAATGTTTCTCAAGAAAAGGGCCTCTAACACAACTGGCAAAGGTTACTTTCAGATGCGCTATTTGGTGGATGTGGAAGGAGAGATATAATAGAATATTTGAATGCCAACACATAAACAATGCTCAATTATTGAAAGAGATTATTAGAGACTCAAGATCCTGTATGGAGCAAGATCTCAAAACGGAGCACTTTACCCAAAGAGAAAAAGATATTTTTATCAAATTTAATTTTGCTATTAGCTAAAGATCTTGGGAATGATGCCAAATTATGTACCCACAGGTAGTTTTGATATATCTGGATAAATATTTTCTATATTGATTATAATTATGAGTTATAGTCTACAGCATGTGTAGTCATAACTATCGCATTCGCACTCTATAAGTTACTTGTCTTTGTCTATGACTTGTATAGATAAAGCTATTTGTAGAAACTTTACACATAATCAATTTACTTTTACTTACAAAAAAAAAAAAACTACGCAACCTACCTCTTACCCGTCGGCATGATCATTATATAACGATTCTTCCGGGCCAATCTCCAGCAAATGCTTAGCCATATCAGTATCCACATCTCCAGAAGGATGAAATAGAAAGAATTATAAAAGAGATGCTCAAAACAGGAGTTATTCGGCCATGTTGTAGCCCCTACTCTTCACCGGTGCTCCTCATACGAAAGAAGGATGGAATATGGCAATTATGTGTTGATTACCGAACTCTCAATGGCATAACCATCAAGGATAAATACCCTATTCTAATAGTAGATGAGTTGCAAGATGAAAGGGAGCACAAATCTTCACAAAGCTGGACCTTCGATCCGGGAATCATCAAATACGAGTATGCGAAGAAGATATACCGAAAACCACCTTTTGAACACACAATAACCACTATGAAGTTTTGCTTTTTTCAAACGAAGGTGGAATATCTTGGGCATATCATATCAGAGGAAGGTGTGGCAGTAGACCCCTTCAAAATTGGAGCAATGCAAAATTGGCTAACCCCGAGAAACATAAAATTGCTACATGGCTTTCTGGGTTTAACAGGCTATTATTGCAAGTTCGTGAAAAACTATGGAGAGATCAGTGCACTACTTACTTCCTTTTTGAAAAAAGATGTCTTCCAATGGTCGGACAGAGCCTCCGTTGCCTTCGACAAACTTAAGGCAGCCATGACGACGACGCCGGTGCTAACACTACCAGATTTCAACCGACCCTTCATTATTGAGGCCGACGCATCTGGAGTCGGAATTGGAGCAATTCTCATGCAAGATGGTCGACCACTCGCATACAATAGCAAGGCATTATCTCCTTCTCATCAAAATAAGTCAACATATGATAAGGAGATGCTCGCCATTGTGCGCGCAGCAACGAGGTGGAGACCCTACTTGATTGGTCGACGATTTCAAATTAAAACCGACCATAAAAGCCTCAAGTACTTTTTGGAGCGAAATATATCATCCCCTGAGCAATAAAACTGGGCAACAAAACTTCTTGGATTTGATTATAAAATAACTTACAAAAAGGGGAAAGAGAATGTTCTTGTAGATGCGCTTTCGCAGCTACTCGAGCAAGCTGAAGTTTTGGCCATTTCACTTCCGACCAGCGACTTCCTTGAGGATATTAAGATGGAATGGCAGGAAGATTCAGAGACTAGTAAGATTATAAAAAAATTGGAGGAAGCACCAAGCTCCGTAGCTCATTACAATTGGGACTCAAAAGAATTACACTATAAGAGTACTAAATTGAAAAGGAGTATGACATATCACTCACAAACCGACGGCCAGACAGAAGTTGTAAATAGGTACTTGAAGATAGCCCAAAGCCACCCACCAAATATGACTACCCAAGGAGGACTTCAGACTCAGCCAAGTGCCATTATTGATCGACGGATTATGACTCGACGACGACGATCCACTACTGAATTGCTAATACAGTGGGCAAACCTACTAATAGAAGATGCCACTTTGGAGAACTATGATGACTTGAAGATTAAATTTCCAAAATTCATGAATCGTCAGCCTCGAGGACAAGGCTGATTTGAAGAGGGCGGGTTTGTTAGGACTCTAGTTAGGAGAGTCCTAATTGAGAGGGACATTCTGTTATGACTCTAGCTAGGAGAGTTCTAATTGAGAGGGACATTCTGTTAGGACTCTAGTTAGGATATTCCTAATTGAGAGGGACATTCATGTAGGAGGTTTTTTCTTAGAGAAGAATTAGGAGTTGTAAGGGAATAGGAGTCTTGAGTAGGAGTCCTACTAGGAGTTGGTTAGAAGTAAGAGTCTTAAGTAGGAGTCATATTAGGAGTTAGGGTTTAGAAGCCCTATAAATAGCCATGTATTCCTCCTCTTTTCTCAAGCAATAGATTAAACTTTTCTGCAGCCTTTGAGCAGCACTTGGAGGGAGGAACCCCTATAGAGTTCCAAGGAGGCCGATCCCCTAAAGAGATCAACCCCAAGTTTAGAATCTGCAAGGGTTCAATTGCTCCTCTTTATGTCGTGCGAAAGAGATGGTTGCCATAAGCGTATACGGTTGTTGCGCTTTAACTTCTCCTCGGATCTCCAACTTCAAACCCTTAATGAAGGTCCTCAATAGCTGTTTTTGAGACCAATCATGAGTTTTTTTTTTTTGTAAGTAAAAGTAAATTGATTATGTGTAAAGTTTCTACAATTAGCTTTATCTATACAAGTCATAGACAAAGCCAAGTAACTCATAGAGTGCGAATGCGATAGTTATGACTACACATGCTGTAGACTATAACTACCTGTGGGTACATTATTTGGTATCATTCCCAAGATCTTTAGCTAATAGCAAAATTAAATTTGATAAAAATATCTTTTTCTCTTCGGGTGAAGTGCTCGGTTTTGAGATCATGCTCCATACAGGATCTTGAGTCTCTAATAATCTCTTTCAAGAGCTGAGCATTGTTTGTGTGTTGACATTCAAAGATTCTATTACATCTCTCCTTCCACATCCACCAAATAGCGCATCTGAAAGTAACCTTTGCCAGTTGTGTAAGAGGCCATTTTCTTGAGAAACATTGCATAAGGTCGTCTAGTTCTTGGTGCAAGTTTGGTTGCGGCAGTCTATTGAGTTCAAATCGCTGGAGAATCTCCTTCCATATCCATTTTGTATAATCACAAGCAAAATAGAGGTGGTCAACAGTTTCTTCTTGTTGCAAACAAAGGGAGCATCGGTTAACATGATAGATACATCTTCTTTTCATATTGTCTATTGTAGGTAGTTTATTGAGAAGGGCCTGCCATGTACATAAGGAGTGTCTTTGTGATCCCGGTCGATCCCATGTCCAACTGCTTGGGACCCACTTGTTATTTCTTTGCCTAATTTGATTCCATGCGGATGTGGCACTAAATTTGCCATTGTCATGAGGCCAAATAAGTATATCTGAAGAGTTGTTCCTGATTGGAATAGCTATAATAGTCGGCCAAAGTGATAACATTTCGGGAGAAATAGGATTAGGGAGACACCAGGTACCGTTAGCATTGAACTCGGAAACCTTCTAATCTTTGGGAGCCCCAAGATCTTTTCATATTCTATCGTCATATAATTGAAATATACTCTTCCCATTCACCCAAGGATCGTACCACATATTAGTACTAGTTCCAAAAGAGATTGCATAAGAAATGTGTTTGATTAGCCAATTCCTTACCTTTAAAATTCCTTTCCAAGCTATAGAGTGGTATGTTCTTGTTGAAATTTCCCAGATTGATTCCTTTGAAAGATACCTAGCAGAAACCCATTGTGACCATAAGGAACATTTGTTTTGCAAAAGATCCCACAATTGTTGTACCAGGCATGCTTGATTCCAATCTCTAGTATTTCTCAAGTTTAGCCCCCCTTCATCTTTCAGTTTGCAAATGCTATCCCAATTTACCATATATACATTGCCTTATCATTTGTGCCATTCCAGAAGAAGTTCATTAATAACCGTTCAATATCTTGGAGAAGTCCAGCAGGCAGAAGAAATGCATTACACCAATATATAGAGTAGATGTGGAATACAAAACGGATGAGTTTGAGTCGTCCTGCTTTTGATAGAAGCCTATTTTTCAAAGAAGAAATTCTATTCTTTATTTTTTTTTTGGTAAGTAAAAGTAAATTGATTATGTGTAACGTTTCTACAAATAGCTTTGTCTATATAAGTCATAGACAAAGTCAGGTAACTCATTGAGTACACATGTGGTAAGTATGACTACACATGTTGTAGACTTTAACTCCTAACTGTAACGAGCATGCTAAGATGTGCCAAGACTACCATTGGTTACAGCATTTAACATCGTTGCCAAGATCTTTAGCTAATAGTAAAATTGAATTTGACAAAAATATCTCTTTCTCTTCGTGTAAAGAGGTCCTTTTCTTGAGAAACTTTGTATGAGGTCGCCTAATTCTTGATGCAAGTTTGGTTGCGGCAGCCTATTGAGTTCAAATCGCTGGAGAATCTCCTTCCATATCCATTTAGTATATTCACAAGCAAAATAGAGGTGGTCAATAGTTTCTTTTTGTTGCAAACAAAGGGAGCATCGGTTAACATGATAGATACATCTTCTCTTAATATTATCTATTGTAGGTAGTTTATTCAGAAGGGCCTGCCATGTAGATAAGGAATGTCTCTATGATCCCGGTCGATCCCATGTCCAACTGCTTGGGAGTCACTTGTTATTTCTTTGCCTAATTTTATTCCATGCGGATGTGGTACTAAATTCTATTCTTTATTTTTTGCAGGATAGGCTGACAGTGGGTTTTGTGAATGCCTATGGATATGAGCGGGAGACCCAAATAAGGAAGTGGCAGGCTTCACTCACTAACCCCCAAAGTTTGTGCAATAAAGACCTTATCCTCAATGTAAGGGCTCATATATACTTTACATTTCGCATGATTTAACTGAAGTCCAGAAACCATACCAAAGTCATTCATAATAGTAGCCAGGTTCTTTACTGAAGTTGGATCATTTTGGAGAAAGATAAGTAAATCATCTGCAAATGTTATATGTGATATATGAATAGAGCCAGCATTGGGTACCTTAATGCTGGCATTTAAGACTACATGTTCCAACATACAGCTAAGTCCTTCCATCGCAATAGTAAAGAGATACGGAGAGAGTGGATCACCTTGTCGGATGTCATTTGTGCTCCCAAAAAAACCAATAGATGAGCCATTAAAGAGAATCGAAAACTTTGGAGTTTCCAGGCAAGATTAAATCCAATTAACCCATTGCTGTGGGAAGTTCATATCGAGGAGCATCTTATAGATAAATTTCCTATTAACTGAATCAAAGGCTTTCCGTAAATCAGCTTTAAAACATATTTTTGTCCCTCTTGCTTTTGAATGCAAATCTTTGACCAAGTCATTAGCAAGCAAAATGTTTTGATGTATACTTCTCCCTTTGATGAAAGCAGCTTGATTTGGGCTAATGATCTTGTGTATTACCTTTTGCATTCTATTTGCCAATACTTTGGAGATGATCTTGTAAATAAAGTTGCATAATGATATGGGTCGATAGTTCTCTAGTGAATCAGCCCCTGCATTCTTCGGAATTAAGGAAATAAAAGTGCAATTCATCTCTCTAAGAATATGACCTGAAGAGAAAAAATGTTGGCAAGCCTTGATCACATCATTTCCAATAATAGACCAAGCAGTTTGGTAAAATTCAGCTGGAAATCCATATGGACCTAGGCTTTTGTGCTTTGGTGACTTAAAGACAACACATACAATTTCGTCGTCTGTAATTGGGGCATTGAGGATTAAAATAGCTTCCGAATCAAGTTTTCTAGTCGGCTCCACATGAATGTTATTAGTTTTCCCATCTTGATTGAGTAAGGAATAAAAAAATTGCTCTGTGTGTGCTTTAACCTCATCTAAATTCTCAATAAGATTATCATCTTTGTCTCTGCATTTGCTGATACGGTTAACAGCCCTTCGAGTAGCAATTGAAGCATAGAAAAATTTAGTATTGGAATCTCCTAGTGTAAGCTAATGCTGTTGAGACTTTTGCTTTGCAAAACTTTCCTCCTGTTTTAAGGCTTGCATGAAGTTATTTCTGGCTTCTGTCTCTTTGTAGATAATATTCTCATCATGTTAACCGATGCTCCTTTTATTTGCAACAAGAAGAAATTGTTGACCACCTTTATTTTCCTTGTAATTATACAAAATGGATATGGAAGGAGATTCTCCAGCGATTTGAACTCAATAGACTGCCGCAACCAAACTTGCACCAAGAACTAGGCGACCTTATGCAATGTTTCTCAAGAAAAGCGCCACTTACACAACTGGCAAAGGTTACTTTCAGATGCGCTATTTGGTGGATGTGGAAGGAGAGATGTAATAGAATCTTTGAATGTCAACACACAAACAATGCTCAGCTCTTGAAAGAGATTATTAGAGACTCAAGATCCTGTATGGAGCATGATCTCAAAACCGAGCACTTCACCCGAAGAGAAAAAGATATTTTTATCAAATTTAATTTTGCTATTAGCTAAAGATCTTGGGAATGATGTCAAATAATGTACCCACAGGTAGTTATAGTCTACAGCATGTGTAGTCATAACTATCGCATTCGCACTCTATGAGTTAATTGGCTTTGTCTATGACTTGTATAGATAAAGCTATTTGTAGAATCTTTACACATAATCAATTTACTTTTACTTACCAAAAAAAAAATATTCTCGTCATTTGGCTGAAGTTGCAGCTCATGTTGCAATGACATTAACTCCTTCCTGCAAAATTGAACTGTGGTGGTAATATTTCAGCCGCATAGCACTATTTCTTTGTCTTGATATTATGTTGTTTCTATCCAAATCTCTACAAAATTTTTATGATAGCTTTGACACTTCCTAATAGTGGATTTCCCTTTGGTTTCATCAAAAAATTCTCAATATAAACTACTGATCTTTTACGTCCAATCTTTTATACCTAAAAATCTGTGCTGCAGAAAATTTCAGCCGCATATTGTTGCCTGAACCCATCTATTTGTAATCTTTTTTGGTAACTATTCTATTTTATGATCTTGTAAATAAAGTTACATAATGATATGGGTCGATAGTTCTCTAGTGAATCTGCCCCTGCATTCTTCGGGATTAAAGAAATAAAAGTACAATTCATCTCTCTAAGAATTTGACCTGAAGAGAAAAAATGTTGGCAAGCCTTGATCACATCATTTCCAATAATAGACCAAGCAGTTTGGTAAAATTCAGCTGGAAATCCATCTGGACCTGGGCTTTTGTGCTTTGGTGGCTTAAAGACAACACATACAATTTCGTCGTCTGTAATTGGGGCATTGAGGATTGAAATAGCTTCCGAATCAAGTTTTCTAGTCGGCTCCACATGAATGTTATTAGTTTTCCCAGCTTGATTGAGTAAGGAATAAAAAAATTGCTCTGTGTGTGCTTTAACCTCATCTAAATTCTCAATAAGATTATCATCTTTGTCTCTGCATTTGCTGATACGGTTAACAGCCCTTCGAGTAGCAATTGAAGCATAGAAAAATTTAGTATTGGAATCTCCTAGTGTAAGCCAATGCTGTCGAGACTTCTGCTTTGCAAAACTTTCCTCCTGTTTTAAGGCTTGCATGAAGTTATTTCTAGCTTCTGTCTCTTTGTAGATAATATTCTCATCATTTGGCTGAAGTTGCAGCTCATGTTGCAATGACATTAGTTCCTTCCTGCAAAATTG